>NC_089584.1:112997055-113261940 GCF_019320115.1 Miscanthus floridulus
GATATAACTTTATCATTTTTTTTTGCAATGGTGCAACCTTCATCAAACGTCAAATCTGCCATTCTTTTGCTCTCCCTCCCTCTCTCTCCCTCTCATCTATGTATTTTAGACCTAAGACCTCGGTCCATCTTTACTGAAAGCTTAATAAGTACTAATTCTATGTTCTTGTAGACATTTTATAATTTGGTAGAAGTAATTTTAGTGAAAACTGTGGCTAATGCATTTTCGCATACAAATTGCAAAAAGTTTTACCACACATACTCCAAAGTGATGAAAACATCTACTTTTGTAACTGGGTGAGTTTTAGTCCTTTTTGTTCTAAGTGGGGGTTTATAAGTTTTTGTTTGAAATGTTATGTGTTTTCATGTGTACTATTTTCGTTCTCTGTTCTTGTATCTTATGTTATAAACAAATGTTGCAAATTTATTAAACTTGTAGTTGCCTTTCTTGTTTCAGATTCGTGTTAGTGACAGCGAGTTGCAGAAATATCCGCATGTATTGCGGTGGATGGACTACATTCAGGTCTAAGATGAACCTTCCTTTTTTTATTCATACTTAATCATACTATCTGTTGCCCATATGAAATATGTGCTCATCGGTAGAACGAAAGGATCAAATGAATATAAATCTTCTTGTCATGGTTCCATGTGTTACTTGCCTTTAGAATTTCTTTTCGACTCAAGAGTTGAAAATGAGGTCGACATTAACTCTTCGTGTCCCCGGACCCTATGGTTGTATTCTTGGACTTTTCACTGTTGTCTATTCTATAATATTATTAATTTATCATTTCAGAGATGCTTCCTCTCACTTCTGGACTCCTCCCAACAATATTTGAAGCCAAAATTAGCCATTGTAATACATTGAAAGTGCAAAAGTACAGTGTTGTCTGCTATGATAATATTCAGAATATCTTACAAAACTTGTATCTTATTTCTATTAATATGCCAGTGATTTTGTACTGACAGAAGTCTCTTCTTGTTGTTTTTTTTAACAAAAACTACCATCTGTAATTAAAAGGATTCTCATTTATGCCATCTTTCATTTTCCTCTCTGGGAGCACTCACTGTGGTTTCTCACATCAATCTTTGCTATCTGATGCAGAACACTGTTGGTTCTGGTACAACTTTGCAAAAGATAAATGTGGTCAAGTCTGTCTTTGATCCACCTTCTGTAAGTAACTTGTTGGGGGTTCTGCTATGATAAATTATGGAAGCTCAACTTTTTTTTCTTGAATATGCTGGAGAGCTGTGTATCATTGCATTGAGGGAGGTTTTAGAAATATAACCCATCCACACTTAGTTGACATGCGTGCCACAACACCCTAGGAATCAGAACTCTGTTTACATGTTGCTTCTGTTTGGTGTTTAAAATTTATGTATGTGTCTTCCTGCTTTGTTTGTTAAATTTGTACCTTCTCATTCTGCATTTGGTACAAAATTGCTTCAATGCTACTATGGCACTAGTAAAATATCCACTGACATGTATGTACTGGTCATCTTCAGAACATTTGTCGGAAAAAGGTTGTATTAAGATATTTGAAGTAATTGTACCTTTCCTTTTTCTGTTTGGCAGCATCCAAAGAAAGCTGATAAAGGAGATGCTGAATCAAGTTTGAAGAAAGCCATTTCTGGACAGAAGACTGCTGACAAGTCAAATGGAAATGCTGACTCAAAGAAACCTGCAGGGGAGGTAGTTTGTTTTGCCATCAAGCAAATTCTCGTTACTTTTCACACTTATCAGCACTTCTGGATCAGTACCTGGAACTATTTGCTGGATCGCCTCAGTATTGCATATTAAGTTCATTGCAATTTTATGATTATGTAGTTACATGTGCACTGTATCACAAAGTTTGATGGGCTGTAAATTTGCTACTCTTATTGTTTTCTACTAGTTTATGACACGTTTGGTCATTTACACTTTTTTTGATAGCATTGCTGATTTCATGTTTAGACACCATTTATTCTGAGTGACTACTGTCTTGTACAAGTTGCCCTTTTTTTTTTTTTGATAAGCTTGTGGTTTCCTTTCTTTGTTGACTTTAGACTAAGCCTCCTGAAAATAAGGAGAATCCTACTGCTGCGGGGAACAACAAAACCTCTGGGGAGAAAAAGAAAGAGAAAGAGAAGTCAGCAGGAAAAACAGCAGAGAAAGCTCCAGAGAAAGTTGCAGACAAGGAATCAGAGTGCAATATCAGTATCCTGAATATACAGGTTGGCCTTATCCGTAAAGCATGGAAGCACCCATCTGCTGACAGGTGCTGTATTTTCACACTTCTGCAACACTTAGAATTTCTCTCAGTACTTCTGTTGTAGTATTCAACCTAACATTTGATTGATGACCGATCAGCCTTTTGGTTGAGGAGATAGATTTGGGAGATGGTAATGTGCGTCAGGTTGTTAGTGGTCTTGCGAAGTACTGCAGCCCAGATGATCTAACCGTGAGTTAGCTGCAAGAAGGAACTCAAATTGTTTTCAACCATTTTTGATCTCTCTTAAATTGTTCGACTTATGCTGCTGTGTTTTGCTATAAACACCTGTCATTTTCCTCTTTCAGAATCGGCATGTTGTCTTGATCACGAATGTGAAGCCTGGGAAGCTGCGGGATGTTATGTCTGCTGGATTGGTACGTCGTTTCTATTATAATTTCATTTGTGTAGCCCAGGAAAACAAATTTGGTTGTTATTAGGCTATTTGGTTTATCGAAATTTCCCAAAATACTACTCTGTCCATTTGAAGTTACAAGGCATTTTACACATAAACCAATAAAACATTCAGAATGACTACCCTACCTCATTATTATCCAAAAAGACTATTTAATGTATGGTTGTTAGCATGATGTAAAGTTAGAAGTGAAATAATTATGTGGGGTAATATATAAGGAAGAACTCATGCATTTTGCATTGGAATAAGATATTTCTTGTATTTTTTTCTCGAACGCACGAGAGCTTGTATCACTAAATTAAGAAGGTAGTCTTCTAAGAAGACTCAAACAAAGCCCAATAGGTCATTGTTTTACATTAATGATTAGCCGGTAGAAATATCCCTTGTATTGTGAACATAATATGCCCTAATAATTTCTATTGGCGAGAGTACCATGGTGGACTACTACAAACTTCAAACAAGTCTTACTGTTGCCTAACGCTAGAAATAGGTAACTTAACGGTTTAGCATTTTTCGCTGAAGAAAGTTTAATAAAGTAATAAAGAGCTCTATAAATGTCTATTTCTAATTTGAAATGTTTATCATGTAGTAAAGTTTCTGAAGTGGAACACTGAGTGAGTCAATTAAATCTCTTCTGTTATATGGTTCTGCACTGGGTACTCTCCGCACAGAGCGGGAGCTCTCTGCACTGGGTATGCCCTTTTTTTTTGTTATATGGTTCTGCAGTATCTTGTTATCTTGTCAGCAGAGTAGTACCATTGAACTAAAGTTTCTTAACTCCTAGTCCAAACTGTAAGTGCACTTCTGTTATTGGGAGGTCTTTATTGTAATGTTCGTTTTGGCATCAATCTTCTGCTCAGGTCTTGTGTGCTTCAACTGAAGATCATACTGCTGTGGAGCCTTTGATTCCTCCTGAAGGAGCCAAGATTGGAGAACGTATTTCATTTGCTGGGTCAGTATATAATCTATTTAAAGGCTCATTTGTGCAGTTAGCATTTATATTCTGTCTAGCTGTCCTGATTTATACTCATGAATATGTTAGTCAAGCTGTAAGAACTTAGTTTCTCATAAGAACAATGTTTATCGAACCTACAAGTGTAATCTGAATGAACTCACGCATGAGTTTTCTTCCGCCATTATTAGGAATCGAATATTGCAAGTGAGCTTGACTCACATTTTGTTTGGGCTCATGGTATCTTGTATCATAAAGATCGTGTATGCTTGTGTTCACTTCTGAAATAAAGGGT
The DNA here is from genome assembly GCF_019320115.1 of Miscanthus floridulus. Lineage (NCBI taxonomy): Eukaryota > Viridiplantae > Streptophyta > Magnoliopsida > Poales > Poaceae > Miscanthus > Miscanthus floridulus. Next base: position 113,000,963 of record NC_089584.1, read on the forward strand.
TGATTGCTCTTTTCAAGTTTATTTGAGTTGTCTCTCTGGGGCTATAATTTGTGTTGCCCTGCATTTTGACAACCATCTTGTTTACCAGTTATGTTCTGGTTGTTTTTTATTAAATTGTTATTCGCGTGTAGGTTTGATGGGAAGCCTGAAGATGTTCTAAATCCAAAGAAAAAGCAGCTGGACAAGATTACCCCGGTACATTTCTATGACCAATTTGATATGATGTAACATCATTGTCATTGGATGTTCATGGCTAACATAACATACTCAGTTATCAGATCCTGACAATTCAAATACCATGTTTGTTTTTATTTGATGAATGATGTCGCTTATTCCTATACTGTGCGAAGTTTACCACTATGGCGCTCACCTCATTGTTATGCATCCAGCATCTTCGTACCGACGAGAATGGAATTGCAACATTCAAAGGTGTACCCTTTACTACATCAGCTGGCCCATGTAGATCTTCGATTCGCAACGGAAATGTTAAGTGAGCAGCTCATTAGACATGGTTGCATAGATTGACGTCAAACTTATGCAGGGTGTCTACCATTTTGTCATACATCATGTTTTGCCCATATTTAGTGTTGCCAAATTTGAACAGAGTTACACTATCTATAAGCAATTTTCTATTAATGGTTGGGCCCAGAGTTTGCTTTTGAGTATACTATCACACACAAATCAAATATCCTTCGCACAAGTGCGGTTCTGTGTTGGGCAAGATATCTGGGACCGCAAATTTTCTTACCACTTGTGACAGTTAACCAAAGATACTTCGATTGGCGTATGAGGAATTAGTTACAGGTGGCTTTCAGAAAAACTAGAACCAATACCTTGCTTGGTTGGAGAATTTTGCATGAGACAGCATCAATGCCTTCCTTATGGAGCTCCATATGGCTTACCTGCATCAAATGTTGCATCGTAATTGCCAGTTTTAAAATGTGTGCTTGGAATCTGTTTCTTTGCTGCACGGGCACGGCCGTGGCACATGGCATCACCCCGAGAAGTTATGAAGATCGTGATGTTTCTGTTCAAGGACAAGGAAAACTTCTCAATGTCTCTTCTGTGAAAACCACATTTTACTTTTCTTTTTTTTTAACCAAAAGTCACAAATGTAACACGGAGTATACGACTGTCGCCTTTAGTTTCTCCAGCTTGGTAATTTGGGTATGCGGCAAGGTACTTGCGCTTTGATTTCTGATCCTTACCAACGGTTACTGAATTGCATTGCAATAGCTTACCGTACATTTTGATTTTTGAAGCTGGACGTTGGTGCGGTCAGTGTAGAGTGTAGACATGTGGTCGTTCGCCATGTCCAAGCAACCAGAGATCAGCACATGCCGCTTTTTAAGGATCTACGCTTTGGTGGCAAGCAGGCAGCCATTACCACGTTTATTTCTCCTTTTGCCCATCGTGTCGCATGCCACCACTTGGGATGTAAGTATTGTTTCACGAACAGTGCTTCTTCAACTGGACACGCTGCATTTTGCTGTATTTAATATCTATATATACCATGCTATGTAATATGATATAAAACCGAAGGTAGAAGAAAGGGATATAAAGAAATTCTTGATTTGATTTTCAATCAGAAAAACATATAAACATAGACGCATGAATCATAGAAAAAAATTTGTGAACTTAGCTTTTTATGAAAAGTTGGCTTATCATTTTCTCTTTTTTATTAAATATAAAATATTTTATAAGCTACTTTAATTGGAGCTATCCTAATGCGTTTTACAAAGAGCAGAATAGGTTTGTACCCGGAGCAGCGGGTTGGCATAAAACCATCTCAACGTTGTGCGTGCGGAGATGCGCGGGGAGGCGAATGAACCAGGCATACAGCGAAATACTAGTCTGTCGTCTGACATTATACCGGACTCCAAATCTTTTTTTTTTTGAAATCACCGGACTAAAGATGGCAACGGGCATAATTTTTGCGGGTACATCGTATATAAACCCGCACCCGCGAGCTGAAACCCACACCCGCGCCCGCGCCCATTACTCACGACGGGTACAATAGTGTGCCCGCACTCGCCACCCGCAATCACATAATACCCGCGGGCACACCCACGAGTCCGTCAGATATCAAAAATAGAGAGTGAAAAGTAACAACTAAGTAGCTAACAAGGTAATTGGATAACATCAGTACAGTACATGGCAATACCAAATTCTACACCAATTATGATTCATAGATCACACTCACACTGTCACACATGACACATTAGTACAGTATACATAGTTCAACTTCAACAAGCTGCTATTAATCAGAGTCGACACTCGTGATGCATGATTCTTCCTTCATTTCTTCTTCTATGTCTTCAAGACAAGACCAAAAGGTATCAACCTTACCATCGTCTTGATCTACAGCAAGGTATTTTTTAATGTTAGTAGCTGCAGCCTATAGATTACAGGTTTTAGAATATATGAAACATAAAAAATGACCATTTTTATTACCTTTAAGCGAGTGATGAAGCCAACTTTTGCTACACATAAGAGCTTCCACCATTTGAGGAGTAAGACGACTATGATGCTCACTTAAAACTCTACCACCGGTGCTAAAAAGCTGACTCGAAAGCTATTGTGGTGACTGGAATAGCCAAAATATCACAAGTAATCATCCTCAAAGTTGGGAAACGAGTTCCCACAACCTTCCACCAGCCAAGAACATCAAAATATTCACTCTCATTATGAGGAAGTGGTTCTTCATTCAAATAGCGATCTAACTCATTCTTGGCTTTAGACAAACTTGAAGTTTGTTTATTTGCAGCAAGTGATTTGAATATGGACAGCACAGCCGCTACACTAACAGTAGAAGAAGCAGCACCAAAAGATGATGTACCCACACCCTCTTGGCCAGTTTGCACGTGGTATTCACGCATCAACTCTGTTAGCAACTCATAGCTCTTTTTGACATATTTATCAGCTTCATCTTCACCCAATAGAGCAATGTAGCAAGCTTCCAACATTATCATCTTAAGACGTGGATCAAGAATAACAGCTAAAGCCATAAGACCTTGGATGTCAGACCAATATTTATCATACTTCTCTATCATGGCAATGGACATTTTCCTAATTATCTCATTTTCATCTTCTTTCCAAGAATTAATTTTAAGTTTGATCTCACATACTTTGGGGAAGAAGATGTTAGCTGTCACATACTTGATTCCATAAAATAATGTAGTGAGCTGATAGAACAATTCTAATTTCTCACACACAAGCGAAGCAAATTTCCAATCATCTCCTAGAGGGCAATCAAAGCTTTGATCAAGGGTTCCTAACCGTTCAAAAACTTTCCTATAAGGTATAGCAATACTAAGCATGATATAAGTCGAGTTCCATCTAGTTTTGCAATCTAGACACAACTTCTTAGTTAATTCAACCTTTTGGTGTTGTGCTGTTTTCACAAATTTCTTATCTCTTTGGTGTAGCAACCCAATAAGCAATACTTTCCCTGATACTTGCAACAAATTTCTTAATCACTTCTAAGTCATCTTGAACAATTAAGTTCAGGATGTGCACGCAACGCCGCATATGAAGGTTCTTGCCACCCAACAACATATTAGCTGCTCCAATCCTTCCTTCCATTTATTCAATAATGTTGTCATTGGTGCAGCAATTATCAAGGGTCACTGTTGACACCCTGCAATCAATATCCCAAGTCTGGAGGCATTTAAGCAATGCATCACAAATAACACTTGCTGTATGAGGGCATGGCACATAAATAAACCTGAAAACGATAAAAAACTTTAGCAAGCAAGAAAAACCAATGAATCCATATCATAAAAATAGTGCAGCAAGAAAAATCAGGTAATCACCTCAATATGCACTTCTAAGAGTCCATGAGTCATTAATAAAATATCCAGTGACAACCATGTATCCTCTTTTCTGGTTATCAACTGTCCACGTATCAGTTGTAATAGCAACATGACAAGTCATCTTCTAAAGGAATATCTTAGCTTTTCTTTTCTCCATGTTATAGAAACTCAAGATTCCCTTTCTAGCAGTGTTTCTAGTACCTATCTTGAACAAGGGTTGCAATGCACTAACAAATTTGCAAAATCCATGATGGTCCACAATGGATAGAGGGTACTCATGCAATACAATCATAGAGTAAAGTGCTTTCCTAGCTACCTCTTGATCAAAAACATAATTTTCTACCGCCACTGCACCCTTCTCAGTGGCAGCAAACCTCAAGTTTGTTTGCACTTTATCACCTGACTTTTTTCTATAGATACAAATTTTCACATGAGTACATAGATGGTTCGTACCATTCCTCGTTGTTGCTGAAAGTTTCTTGCCGCAATTCTTACATTTAGCCTTCCACACACCGTCATCATCACAAACTCTTATGAAATCTGCTCAGACCGTAGAAGTACGCTTCCTCTACGAGCCTTGTGACTGAGTTACACCACTAGCAGCCCCATCTTCCTCAGGTTCATCATCATCACGGATCACTTCAGGGTCAGCTGCAATAACAGGGGCAGGTCCAGAAGACCCATAACTACTTCCAGGCTACGTGCTACTTTCAGGCTTCGTGCTACTTTCAGGGGTGTCCATCACAAATCCTCAGAACTACATGAACATGAAAAATTCTCAGAACTGAACTGATCTACAGAACTAGCTACTGACCATACAAACATCAACTAATACATGGAACATAAGTATAAATCAGTAGTAGGGACGAAGGGGAATGAAGAAAAATCAATACCTGGAGGGGATCCGTCTGGACACGGTGAGGTCCTGTGTTCCGGCGAGTCAAATGCAGGGCGCCGGACTACCGGTGGCCGGAGGTCGTCTATGGGTTGGCGCTGGCCGCTGGCGGCCTGGCGCATAGCCGCCTGGGCTGTGGGCTGTGAAAGGCTAGGGTGGGGAGGTGGAGGGGATAGAATAGAAATGCTGAACATGAACCCTAGAGTTTGCTTTCTTATATACTATTGGCATAGGGGATCCACATGTCAGGGCTCTGGAGCGGGTTCGTGGGTCTAGCGGGCACGGGTACAAGTTTTTTTTACTCGACTTTACCCATTGGGTTCAATTACATGCCCTCGCCCATGTCCGTGGACACAACTCCAAACCTGTACCCTCGCCTTAGCGGGTTTATGCCCACGGGCACGCGGGTAATCTGTGGGATTGTTCGCTTGAACTTATCAGCCGGCTTATCAACTAAAATCTATAGTATTTTTCTTTCATAACAAAACAACTCCAGCTGATTTATCAGCCGGCTTTAATACTTTGTCTTAACACCGGACTCCAAGACCTGCTGAAAGGAGAAGCGGAGAGGAGCGCAACAGCCAACAGATCCTCGTCCTCGCGAAAGCGCCGCGATAGCCGAGCCCCCACGCAACAAACCACCCGCGTGTGGTTCCGGACACCGACCGACCCACCAAAACTGGCCAAAAGCCCCCAAGAAACCCCACATATAACTCCCTGTTATCCCCCCACCCGTCCACGTAAGCCACTTACCCTCGGAGCCGTCCGCCCGCGGCCCGCCCCTCCGCCGTCTCCACCATTCCGCCGCTACCACCCCGCCCCGCCACTCGCCAGCTCGCTCGCCACCCCCTCTCGTCTCCTCCCTTCCCGAGGCGGCGCGGACGCCCCGTCGCCCACCCCGATGGCCGCCTCTCTCCTCCACGCCGCCACCGCTTCGCTCCAGAGCTCCACCCGCGCGGGTGCCGCCGCCTTTCACCCCCTCGCGTCCGCCCCGTCCCTACGCCTGGCGCGCTCCTCGTTCTCGTCCAGTCGCCGCCTCGAGGTTTCGCTCAGGGCGGTCTCGCCCGGTCACCGTTTCGCGGGGAGGGGAGCACCCCGGGACCGCCGCGTCGTCGCCGCCCTAGCGGGGGAGCAAACCGTGAGTCAACCCTCTCTCCGAGATCCTTGCGTCTGTTGCCGTCTCCGGCGGCGAGATTCTCGTCTTCTCAGGCGTGTTTTTTGTTTGTCCCCAACTGATTCTTCGTAGTCTCTCCTGTTTTTCTCTATATACGCTGCCACAATCATTTCGGGAAAAAATGTTGATTCAGGTGCTTCATTTCACTTTCCTGAATGTAATTCGTGTAGACTATCTGTCGTATGGTGGTGTTGTCTTCGATTACTGGGTTCCTCGCGATGTTTTGTACACTTTGTTACGGTAAATTTCATGATTTAGTCGCTTGAATGCTGGTGCTTAAATTATCTACATCCTGGTGCTGGATCCAGGAGGGTTCAGAGGTGGGAGATGACAAGGATAACAGCAACGGGGAGATAAAGCCCGAGGAGGCTCAGGAAGTTTGGAAGGTAATGCTGGAGCAGTTCAAGGCTGAGGCCCTGCGGATGCAGGCCCTGTCAATGCAGGCGTATGATGACTACTCCAAGAGGACTAGGGAGGTCTTGCTGGAAGCCTCTGAGAAGCTGAAGATACAGGCAGACAAAGCGCATAAGGACCTGAGTGTGATTGCTGCCGAGGTTAGTCAGGAGGGGCAGGAATATCTGACGATGGCAGCTCGGAACTCCCCAGACTCGATCAAGGATATCACAACGACGTTCAGGGCTCTTGGAAAATTGAATTGGCCATCAGAGTATGAGGATTATCATGTGGGCATTCCATTTGGTATGTCAATGTTCTGCATTGGTAAAATTTTCAATGCAAATTAATTTCATTCTCTTAAGGGTTGAGAAATTGTAATGCACCGAAAAGAATGTTTTCACTAGACCATGTGATGTGTTGTACTATCAATTAGCTGTTGACATAATTTTATGCTGACTCGAAGGGTTAAAGTTATTCTTGCACTTGCATCGTCTTCTGTAGGTACCTTTCTTACCGTAGGGGGTTTCCTCAACTTCATGCTGACTGGAAGTACCTCTGCTCTCCGTTTTGGTATTGTTCTTGGCCTTGCATTATTGGCTCTGGGAATCTCAAGTTTGAGATCACAAAGAGAAGGTGGTCGTTGGCCTCGTCTTCTCGTAAAAGGGCAAGCTGGTTAGTTCATTTGAATCCATCATCCTTGCATTGCTTTGATCCATCTGTTCTTTTCATTATTTAAGAACCTTTGAAGAGCATAGTTGTGGCCCCTCAAACTTGTGCTGATATTTGTGCAATGCTTGTTTGACATACTTTTAAGATTCATAGGTTAACATAAATATGATATGGTATATAGAAGACAAAATAGAAGGATTATTAGTGACTTCCACAATACTACTTCTGTAAAGTTTTTTCTTTCTTCTCTAGAGTTGATTGTTCTTTTCAAAAAGTTTTGTGTTATATTTGTGCAGCTAACAATGCTCCTTTTGTGGTCAAATCTTAGTGTTTCTTCCTAAATTCTTGCGCTGTTAGTGCAAGTTCCAAATCCACTGTTTTGGCAGCCATTTGCAGTGACGCCATATATGTCTACTGTTCCATTATGCAACATAGGATTAAACTTTCATTTATCCAACTACAAAAGTTATATAGGGTAATTTCTATAAGGTTTTGTATCATCTGCATCTCAAAGGTTGTACCTTATGATGAATTTGGTTAATTGATAGTGTAAAGCAAACAGTATGTAAATTTAAAATATTTCCTTCAGACTTTCTGTCCAAGTTGGGCTTAAGAATTGCTCTTGTTCTTTATCCAAAATTGTCCTAAAATTCCTGCATTTGATATCCATCCTCAATATTTTGGTTGGATGAAAGTTTAAGTCCAGCATGTTCTGTCGTTTTTTCTCCATTTTATTATAGAAAACATTTGAACACGTTGGGTTTATTTGATGAGACTGGATGTCACGATACAAAGTTATTGGTCAGGTACATAATATTCAGTTTTTTTTCCCATAATCTAACTGCTAAGTGTAATAATGGTTTATACTTATAAACAATTCTTGATTCATCACATATTTAGTTATCATCTTGAGAGTACAGAGTTGATTATTAAATTATCATTTGTATTCTGATAACTCATAACATTGTAAGGGTTTAAATAGCTATTTATTGATGTGTTTCACTTGTTGCATGCAGCAATAGCTAGTGTCATCTTCTTCAGGGAGTTTTCAGTTCTTCTCCAGGTAAACTTTCTAGCAGTGTCATTAAGTATCAAATTTATGATGTTAAGAGTTTAATTTCGCCCATCTTTCCACCCTATAGAATGGTTGGTTCCCAAAAATCTTCATGGTTCTTCTCAGGTTAGTACACATTGGACCTTTTAAATTGCTTCCATTATTCTCATTCTACACCCAAATAAACATGCATCGATTTGTGATGATATTACATGGGCTCATCACATGTTTATGTGCCTGAACCTGCACTTGTGTTGCCTGCAAGGCCCACAAAATGTTTTTGTGTTTCTTAGTTTTTGTGATTATAAGGGTGCGCAATTCAGTGTACAACCGTACATGACTTTCTTTTGATGGATGTACAATTTTTCCTTTTCTTTTTTTATTTCAACTTTACTGTGATCTTCTGATAGATCACCTCTCAGTTATACTGCCGATCTGTGATCCTTCCAGAACCGTACTATCACCTAAAAATGATCCGTTTGATCCAGCAACGTTGTCTCTTTACTCCCTGCCATGGTGCACTTATTAAAACTGCTGCCCACTTTTATTTTTTACATCTGGAGAATATGACTAAGTCAGGGCTATTGTGTTCTGGTTTTGCAGGTTTTTCCTGTTTATTAACCTGTGCGTCTGTTAGGTTTTCAGGCCTGGTTTCCCTTATAAACTAGGCCAATTCTATTCTTCTTAATTGAAAGGCAGAGCTCCTATCATTACGTTAAAAAAATGACTAAGAAATTGATTTTTACTTGATTCTTGACCTGTAGATACCTTCTTTTTTCTCGTATTGTATACCACAAACTTTCCTGGTAGACATCCAGTTGACATTCTGTACTTGTATCCTTATCCACCCAAAACATGTGTGATATTTCTTTTAAGAAATTGATACATATGATAGGTTGTTTAAAGCTTTAGAGAAATGCTCTCGATAACCATAGCTGGGCATATATTACTGTTCATCGACTTCAACATCTTTGTAGCTTAACTTGAACACTAAAGTTCAAATCCCTTAGGGCCAGTTTGGTATAGTTTCTCTTCCTGATTCTTGAGCTTAACTTCTTGATTCTCCAATGGAATGTTTCTGGTGGGGGAGCTGGGTAGGGAGTAGGTGAGGATCAATTTTGAAGTGATTCTAGTGGCAATTGAATGGGGAGCACTGGGAAGCGGTGCAGAGTGGGTTCTTTAGCTGCCAGCTCATGTAAATGAAGAAGTGAATCTCGTCAGCTCCCCACCAGAATCCGTTTGCATTTGGTAGGGATCCATATAATCCGCTCCGAAGAAGTTGGGAGCGGAGCTTTGCCAAACTGGCCTTACCTTTCAGTGCTTAAGCTTTTTATGTATTGTGTAGCAACTAGCAACTACAGCCATTTTTGTTTGGTCTGAGAAAAAAAGCATCTTTTGTTGTGTATGAGGCTAATTCTCAATTCTGCTGCAGTGGAGTGGTGGCAGGCTTTTACTTCTACCGCATTGCAACTGGTAGCCCCAAAGATCTGAGCAGCAAGAGTGATTCAGTGAACTAATGGTAACCTTACATAATCTCGGTTTTATGTGCTTTCCCATGTGCATCGCACAAACAGATAATGGATTATTACATGACCAGCAGTTTAAATCATGTACCATGCAGCACTGGGATTAATCAGATGATCACTGGAACGTAAACCCAGAAGATTATGGCCTGTTGCTTTCGATTTCCCTCATCAGCCGTCAATTCAGGCAAAGCTCGGTTCTAGCGTCTATGGTGTCTGTGTGATGACACATGGATTCAGAAGAATTGCTTGCTTACTCGGCCCTCTTCCTGCACTCCTTTGTTCCTTTTACTCATGTAATATAGATGATAGGCTTGAACAACAGCAATAAACTACCTTCAAAGGTCATGTAGTTAGCTGTTCAGTTTGTCTGTTGTTTATTTTTCATGGGGACAGTTAAGTAATGCGTTCAATGTTTAGCTAAGTGGGTGAAAACCATCAGTGTTTTATTTTTTTTACTCCTAAAAAAAACCATCAGTGTTATTACTCTGTAGCTTCCAGCTTGCTCTCAGTTATTTAAGGCGGATGATAAGTCGATAACTAGTATTATTCAATCTAGTCGTATGCAGTTTTGCACGTTCCGTAATATACAGTTTGTTCAATCCGTGTTCTGCAAACGTCCGCTAATATAAAAATAAATAAATAAATAAATAAATAAATATATATATATATATATATATATATGTATGTATGTATGTATGTATGTATGTATGTATGACTGCGCTAAATAGTACCTAGCGTACTGATTATCATTTAGTACCCGACCCCTTCTGAGGCACGCAGCCCACCAGCGCACCCGCAGCCCGCCTCCTGGCCTCCATTTTTCTCCCTCCCACGCTGATTTTTCACGCCGTTTTTTTCCTCCCACGCTAATTTTTTCACGTCTTTTTTTTACCCACACGTGCTTAGATGGTGCCTCCGTTCAGGACCCGGTCGCCGGTTTTTTTTCACCCACACGTGCTTAGGTGGTGCCTCCGTTCAGGTAGTTCTCGAAATGCTAAATGCTGATGGCCCATGTCCTCACGCCATGTCCTATGTCCCCCTTTTACCCTCTTTTTTTATCTTTGGAATAAGGCCCCGTTTAGTTTCCCTCAAAAGCCAAAATTTTTTGCGCAGTACCCGTCACATCGAATCTTGCGGTACATGCATGGAGTACTAAATGTAGACGAAAAAAAAACTAATTGCACAGTTAGGTGAGAAATCGCGAGGCGAAACTTTCGAACCTAATTAGTCCATAATTAGACACTAATTACCAAATACAAACGAAAGTGCTACAGTATCCAAAACCCAAAAATTTTCGAAACTAAACGCGCCCTAAGCGTTATGGTCAATCCGATATGCAGCAACAAACGGACAAAATAGCACTTCATTTTTCAATCTCAGTTAATTTATAGCCCAAAGAATTTTAGTTATGATTAAACGTGAAAGTTTCTATTTCTAGAGTTCAAATGATCCAAAATTTTATAACCATAAATTACATTTCTCCACTGTTGCTGATGGAGTGTGCCTGCGCATACTTATTTGGCCAGCTAGCAGGAGACTTTTGATATAGTTCCATTAAGCATGACTGAGAACTCGGTGCAATTTTTAGATTATATGATGAAAAATGGAACTAGGACACATGACCAGGGATTCCTAATTACAGGACATAAAGGGTGTCAATAAACAGGGAGGAATCCTGGCAAAGATAGTTGGTACAAAAATCCAGTAGTAAGAGATAATCTCATGCTCTGCTCAGTTCACTAGGATGAAGACAACATAATCCCTTGATAAAGAGCAGCATAAAAACCGGATAACGAGTGGTATGTACCCCGGATATATTTGGGGATAACTGGGGATAATTAGGCCTTATGCTTTGCCTAGAGCTTGAGAGATTGAGGGAGACTAGAATAGTTTCATAATTCATTGCTTCATTTCCATTGTGCCCCATGGGCTGAATATAAAGGGTACATAGGACTAACACCTCTTGTGCCTAGACAATATGGTACTATTCCTATAGATAAATAACTAAGAGAGACACTAATTAACACTAATGGGCTTAAGGCCCAACTAGGACACTTGCGCCCTACGGCGCCCCTCTTTATGCCCATGACATCTCCCCCGCCCTTGGAGACCCAGCTCGTCCTCGAGCTGGATAGATTCCGCGGACTTATTTGACTCGACCTAAGGTTAAGCCTTTTACAGCTCGGCTTACCATTTTTATTTAAGACGAAAATACAACTATATCCACCTGGATCCCAAGGGAAGAGCGCCTCTGTTGACTTCATGTAAGCTGAAGGGTGGAGCGTGAAGCAACTGGCGCTTATGCTGGATGTGTCTAGCACCACGGCAGGCACAAGGATGAATGAGATCGCCATAGCCTTTGATGCCTGATGCTGGATGGTGATGCGAGGTCGCTGCACTGGAGGCGCCCATACTTGGACCTCCCCTTCGATTGGAGCCGCATGATGTATGGAAGGGCCCGAGGGGATGAACAGGCATGACAGCGAGGAGCTGAGGTGCATGCGTATCTTCCGCACCATGCGACGGACAAGCAATCCTCGTACTGCTGCCTGGAGGCGCACCGTTGCTTGCTCCTTCAATGCTTTTGTGGCACGAAGAGCCTACGCTCGGCGGCGTGCCAGGAGTCCGCGTGTGGCTGCCTGGAGGCGTACAGCCGCCCGGCGTTCACGGTCCCTCTTGTCTATCGCCTCGAGACATGCCCGGATGCGATCAAGTTGTGCGGACATCTTATCAAGGCGGCGCATGGAGTTGTCGAGCAGGTCGGGGCCTGGGGGCGGTTTGAACCGCCGCTGCAGGAGCTCGGTGAAGTGACGCCACGCTGGGGTGCCTTCCTCCTCCTGGTATTGGAGGAACCAAACCCGGGCGTCAGCTTTCAAATTGCAAGAAGCTATCCAGACCCGTTCTTCCACCATGATGCGCTCCCGGCGGAAGTAGAGCTCGCACTGGTTGATGAAGGCCTCCGGATCAGAGGTTCCATCAAACTGTGGAAACTCCATCATGTACGGGCGTCGACGGACAGTGTCCCGCTGAAGCAGGGGACGAAGGTACGCGCGTGGGGATGATCACCCGCGTGAAGACGATCGGTGCGGGAAAGACCCGCGTGCGTGGAGATGGCCCGCGCGGAAGGAGACCGCCCGCGCGTGAAGAAGAATCGCGCGGAGTCCCACCAGCGCCCGCACGTGAAGCCCGCGCGCGCGTGAAGACGAATCGCGCGGAGGAGTCCCCGCGCGTGGAGACTTTGATCCGCGCGTGGACGGCGCAACTGAAGGAGGGCCGCGCGGATGGCGCGGATGGCAGTGGTGGCCGGCGGATGGTGGTGGAGATCGGGAGGAAGTGATCTAGATCGAGGCTGCGCGGAGATGGAGGCGCGGCGGCTGGTGGAGACGGGGAAGAGGCGGCTAAAAATAGAAGAAAGGCATGGACGGATGGTGGTGAGTTGTGGCTGCGGCGGCGCATGAAGACGGCGGCGAAGGTGGGGGTTGGCCTGGCGGCGGCGGAATTAGGGTTCTGCTGGATCGGATTTTTTTTTTTTTTTTTGGATGGAGAGGATCGACGAGATGGTTGCTGCTGGCGGCGGCTAATGGAGAAGACTGGCAGCGGCTGTGGAAGGATCGACAGACTCGTGATACCCCGGATATATTTGGGGATAACTGGGGATAATTAGGCCTTATGCTTTGCCTAGAGCTTGAGAGATTGAGGGAGACTAGAATAGTTTCATAATTCATTGCTTCATTTCCATTGTGCCCCATGGGCTGAATATAAAGGGTACATAGGACTAACACCTCTTGTGCCTAGACAATATGGTACTATTCCTATAGATAAATAACTAAGAGAGACACTAATTAACACTAATGGGCTTAAGGCCCAACTAGGACACTTGCGCCCTACGGCGCCCCTCTTTATGCCCATGACACGAGTCAAATTGGCGATTTATTTTCGGAAAATCAGTAACAATATGCAATACATTGATTTGTCTGAATACCACCCGGTGCAACAATAATAAAGGCAACAACAATGATAGCCGAACAGGGAACTTGTTGACCACAAAAAATTAAAAAAATGCAGCAAGACTGTACCTACAGGGTACATGCAATGCAATGATTTGTGGCTACAATTGCCATCAATAAGCCTGAAAAATGAATGGCAATCAAGTGACTGTTGTTGCATCCATTCATAAGATAATAAATATACAAGCATAAAGCAACAAAAATTTTAGAGATTTAGACCTAGACTCAACCTTGCTGCTAGTGAAGACGAGCTCCTGGCCGTGGTGGTTCCTCAACGACTGGGCTGACAAACAAACACTCGCATTAGACCAAGAGAAGCTCAAGGGATCGCATCCTGCACTCGAATCATCAAATCGAATCAAGAAGGGGAAGGGGAGGGGAAGGGAAGATGCTGCAAATAAGGAGCTGGGGAAGGGGATCTGGAGGAGGGGCACCTGGATCTGCCACCATTGTTGCAGGAGCACATGCAGGAGCGACGGTGGTGGCGGACTGACGGCGTCGCCAGGCGAGTCGTTACTCCTTTCTCTGGGAGTTTGCGACCGACCCCCATGACTCATCGTCACGGGGGGGGGGGGGGGGGGGGGGTCGAGTGCAGGATCCGCCGAGCCACCCCCCGTGACTCATCGTCAGCCCCCGTCGCAAACTCTCGGAGAAAGGAGTAACGACTCGCCTGGCGACTCCGTCAGTCCGCCGCCACCGCCGCTCCTGCATGTGCTCCTGCAACAATGGTGGCAGATCCAGGTGCCCCTCCTCCAGGTCCCCTTCCTCAGCTCCTGCAACAATGGTGGCAGATCCCAGAAAAATGGAGGCCAGGAGGCGGGCTGCGGATGCGCTGGTGGGCTGCGTGCCTCAAAAGGGGTCGGGTACTAAATAATAATCAGTACCCTAGGTACTATTTAGCGTAGTCATATATATATATATATATATATATATATATATATATATATATATATATATATATATATATATAATATATATATATAACGTAACCTTTCAGGCTAGAGTTAAAATCCACCAAAAGCCTCAAGTTACGGTTCAGACACTTCAATAGCTGTTTTTCAAGTATTCCTATTCAAACATAGATCTCTAGGAATATCATAAGCTTTTAAATCTTTTTTTATTGCCTCCCCACATATTAATTTTAGCGTTCCTATACCTCTCCTCATATTATTAGCTTGGCTTAGGACTCCACAATGCACTAGTGCCTCTAGAGATCTCCTTTGGACATGGCCAAACCACCTCAATCGATGTTGGACAAGCTTTTATTCAATTGGTGCTACCTCTAGACGATCACGTATATCATCGTTCCGAGAACTCGGTCCATTCTTGTGTGACCGCAAATCCATCGCAATATACGTATTTCTGCAACACTCAGTTGTTGAACATGTCGAATCTTTGTAGGCCAATATTCTGCTCCATACAACATAGGCGGTCTAATCGTCGTTCTATAGAACTTGCCTTTTAACTTTTGTGGTACCCTCTTGTCACAGAGAGTGCTAGAAGCTTGTCGCCACTTGATCCACCCTGCTTTGATTCTATAGCTAACGTCCGCATCAATATCTCCACCCCTCTATAGCATCGATCCCAGATACCGAAATGTATCCTTTTTAGGCACTACTTAACTTTCCAAACTCACATCTCCCTCCTCTTCTACAACTTCGCCAAAGTCGCATATCATGTATTCGATTTTAGTTCTGCTCAATCTAAAACATTTAGACTAAAGGGTTTGTCGCCATAACTCTAATTTTCTATTTACTCCCGCATGACTTTCGTCTACTAACACTACATCATCAACGAACAACATACATCAAGGGATATCCCCTTGTACGTTCCTGGTAACCTCATCCATTACCAAGGCAAAGAAATACGGGCTTAAGGCTGATCCTTGATGAAGTCCAATTTTAATCGAGAAGTAATATGTGTTATCATCGTTTGTTCGAACACTAGTCACAATATTGTTGTATATGTCCTTGATGAGGGGCACGTACTTTGATGGGACTTTATTTTTGTTCAAAGACCACCACATAACATTTCTTGGTATCTTGTCATAAGGCTTCTCCAAGTCAATGAAAACCAAGTGGAGGTCCTTCTTCTGCTCTCTAAACCGCTCCATAACATGTCTTATTAATAAGATTGCTTCTGTGGTTGACCTTCCGGGCATGAAACCAAATTGGTTTGTTGATATCTGCGTCGTTCCTCGCAGGCGCTGCTCGATGGCTCTCTCCCATAACTTCATAGTGTGGCTCATCAACTTAATTCCTCGATAATTAGTATAACTTTGGATATCTCCCTTGTTCTTGTAGATTGGTACCAATATGCTTCTTCTCCACTCATCAGGCATCTTGTTCGATCGAAATATATTGTTGAACATCTTGGTTAGCCATACTATAGCTATATCTCCGAGACATCTCCATATCTTGATTGTGATACCATTAGGGTCCATCGTTTTGCCCCCTTTCATCCTTTTCAAGGCTTCTCCGACATTCGATTCTTGAATCCTCCGCACAAAGCGCCTGTCATCAAACGAGTCGTCCAGCTGAACGGTGGTATTCTCGTTCTCACCATTGAACAATTTATCAAAATGCTCTTGTCATCTATGTCTGATATCCTCCTCATTCACCAAGAACTGCTCTCTCTCATCCTTTATGCACTTGACTTGGTTTAAGTCCATTGTCTTCCTATAGCGAGCCCTAGCTATCCTATAAATGTCCATCTCTCGTTCCTTCGTACTCAAACGTCGATAAAGGTCCTCATAGGTCCGCCCCTTTGCCTCACTCACCGTTTTGAACTTCTCTATGTTGTTTGTACAACTGTCGTGATATATCTCCACACCTGTCATATATAGGAGTATATTTTTCTAAAAAAAAAGCCACGTGACAAATGTTGAGTTACTCATTCATGGTAGAGAACTTAACATTTGGACCATGCGGAGCTTTGCACTGCACAAATATGAAATATGTTCAAGAGAGTTTTGGTCGAGAAAGTTTTGGTTAGCTTGTCAAAGATGCGTCAGGTATCCCTTCAAAAAATAAAAAAATAAAAAGAAAAGAAGGATGCGTCCAATTCGAAGCGTTTTGGTTTTCACACGATGCCGGTCTTGCCGGAAGCAGTGCTGACTGTTGACGGCCACTTGCTCAAGTACACGTCACCTTGTTCCTTCGCTCCGCTCCATTTTCTAACGGGGAAAGTAATGAAGTTTTTATTCTAATAAAAACACAATACTTTTGTTGTTGTTGATGTGATCACTATTACGTACTAGTGTGCTCTACGGCAAACCAGGCTTCTGAGCGAGCCTGTGACCCTCGTAGGTTGTTGTCACTCATTACTGCTCGGTCGGACTGACTGTTCTCACGTACACGTACTACAGCGACGGCGACAACACAGATCTACCGCTGGTCTGCTTGCTGCTAATCCAAAAAATCTACTGAAACGTAGCGATGTCATGGAGGAGATCGCCGAAGTCAAAGCGGTCTTGGAGGACGGATTCCCATCCGAAGCAGCCGTCCAGGAACTCCATCACCGGATCAGGAGCACCCGTGTCGTGCAGCGCCTCGAACCCGACCTCGGACGACGCCGACGGCGACCACCCGCCCTGCGACATCGAGGCCGGCGAGCCTCTGTTGGTGTCCGCGGACCCCCAGGAGTTGGAGCCGAAGTCGACGACGGCGGGCGCCGCTCCCAGCTGCTGCCACGCGGTGGCCGCGCCCTTGCACGTGTGTTCCCCGTAGTAGGCGATCTGGTACGCCGCCGGCTGGTCCTGCGTCTGCTGCACCCGCCGCGTCGCGTTGCATCCCTGGTCCTTGTGCGCGCAGCGGTAGTAGAGCCTGCAGAGGGATTATCAGCACGCATCGGTCAGTCGATTGCCACGACGGAATGGAACGGGTTGAGCTGATGAGCGCCTGAGCCTTCTGAAACTACAAACTAGTGCTACTTGCCTCGGGTGCTTGTGTCCGTTGACGTCCTTCTGCCCGTACTTCCTCCAGATGAAGCCGTCCACCGTCGTGCCGCTGGTCACCTCCTTGGTCGCCTCTGCGCCGCGCGCCCTGCGAAATTGAACGGCAACACTCATCATCGTGCTGCTTTTCGGCTGCCGAACAAATAAACAGAGAAGCCTGTTGTGCAAGAGGGAGGGAGACGGCAACGGCAGGCGGCAGCCTCACCTTCTCTTGAGTGGCGGCCCCGGAGGAGGAGGAGGAGGAGGAGACCAGCTGGTGCCTCCTCCCGCTGCTGCTGCGTCTTGGTGGTACTCGGCCGCCGCCGCCGCCGCCTTCCTCTTGCGCCCGCTGGTGGCGGCGGCGGTGGCGCTGAGCGCGTCGATGACGCGGCCGCAGCAGCGGAGGATCTCGGCGGCGAGCTCCTGGTGCGGCGACGCCGCCGCAGGGGACGCGGCCCGGAGCAGGTCCCCGAGGTGCGCCGCGGACTGCTGCCCCATGGTCATCAGCTCCAGGACCACGGCGGCCGGGGTGTCCAGCGTCATGACTGCCGCTCGATAGATACTTATTGTATCGATGCGTCTGCTCGAGTGCTACTGCGCTAGTTGCCTCACACAGACACTCTCGAGGGGTCGAGGGCTCGAGGGCTCGAGGCTCACCGCTCACTCGATGGCGTTGGTGTCCAGGTCCGTCTCTGTGGCGGATCCTGCGGGCTGAACCGCCAAGGGCCGACGAGACGACAGTAGTAAGACTAAGATGCGGGGGCAGTGAGCTCGCCGCACTCGATATTTATAGACCTCGTCTCGTCGTCTCAGGAATCTAGGCGAGCCAAGGGAAGGGAAGGGAAGGGAAGGGAAGGGAAGGGAGCTGCAGGAAGCGGTCCACGAGTAGTATGCGACAAGCGGCAAGGCCCATCTGCTCTGCTGCTCCTTTCTCTCGGACGCTCCCCGCTGACGTACTAGTACAACTGTACTAGAGCCCAAGGCCTGAGCTGTAGCTACACGTTGGCATCATCCGCCGAGCTAGCGAGCGCCCTGTTCACTTATGCTGAAATTTGACTTATGCTCAAATTTGACTTACGCTGATTATTATGCTAAAATATTGTGAGAGAAAATACTATAACATGACTAAAAAATAATGCTGAATAAGCTCAAAGCGTAGCACTCAGCCCTGTGGAGCTCAAGAGAATCTGGAGAGCAGATGATTAGACTATGACAAGGCGTATGCACTGATTAGATAGATCACGATCACCGAGGCTAATCTTTTTGATACGCTCGCACGCGGGCTGGGCGACCAGGAGCCGGATCGTCAAATGGAACATATACATACGTGACCGTACATGCCGATGCCGTAAAGTGGTTAGCACCAAAACGTGTTGCGTCTTTATTTATACCACAATTTATATTATATTTATAATCCGTGCGCACGCCAGTAGTATATATATATATATATAGACACACACGCAGGACGGAGGCTGGGGGGGTGGGCGCTGAATGAAGCGCTTGCTACACGTGCTACACGTCATGTACTCACATGGGTTCAGTTGAGCTCAGTCCAGTGTGTACATATGCCTCCCTCTCTAGTCGCGGTAACTGCCAAGCTCTTGCATATTCTACAGTAATTAGTGTACTAATATACATCGGTCTCTAGAGCATCGCTCGAATATGATTTGATTTCCGCTTGATTACGCGATGGATCGGCCCCGGCCCCCATGTGCCGAACGCGTGGTCAGCGGTTCCGCGGTCGCTGCCGTGGCATCGATACCTACTCCATCGCTAGTGTGATTAATGACACGCCGAGCGAGCTTGCGAGCACAAGCAATGCCCGTGTGTGTGTCCGTGTGCGTATGCGAGATTCCGATCCGAGCGAGCACTAGGTGAAAAATGGTTTAGAGTAACGGAATAATTTTTTTTAGGGACGGCTAGTGATAGAGCCGTCTCTATAGTGATGTGCTCGGGAGCTACGAGACCAGTCGCCCCTACAAATGGAACAACAGGGGGCGGCTGGTGATACGAGCCGTCCCTATAAATGGATCGAATTTGTAGGGATGACTCACTCACTAGCCGCCCCCGGTATTGCTATTTATAGAGACGGCTGGTGATTGAATCGCCTCTATAAATTTATAGGGACGGCTCACTCACTAGCTGCCCCCGCGTATAATTACCTACGATTTGTAGGGGCGGCTCAATCACCAGCCGTTCCTACAAATGACCCACATATAAAACAAGCTCCAGCACATTCTTTCTCCTCGGGTCACTCACTCCAACCCGTAAAAAAAGGTGGAGGAGACCTTAGTCACCTTCAAAAAATTGCTCTCCTAAGGGGGGAAGGTTTTGGTCTCAAATCCTTTGGTGGAGAGGTCGTAGACGGTAAGAAAAATACTATTCCACAATTTTTTTAAAGTTTTAATGGTTGGTTAGTGAGTAATTAGATTTTTGCTTTTCTCTCTCTTCTATGGTGCTTGAGCTACTTATGAAGCAAATTAGACCCAAGTTTTGAATTTACTAGGATAAATTAGAGAGGGGAACAAGATCATACCATTATTTGATCTATGTTTCTTGATTTTAGTGAACAATTAGTTAGTTTTATGGATGTTTCATGTGCATGTAGATCTAGATCTAGGGTTTGGTTTTTTTTATTAATTTTGGTTTTATAAATTTGTGTTTGATGAAATTAGACTAGGGTTTGCACGAAAGATATTGGGTAAAATATAATTATTTCTAATTGTTGTCTTTGAAATTATTTATTGTAATCAACAAATATCTATTTTAATTATTTGTGGATAAATGGGCCATTAATTAATTTTCTTCTACCATGGTGTGTTTGTATGCTTCATATAATTATATTTGATTTATATTCATATATATCTAAAGTATATACAATTATTCTCAAGTAATTATTAATTTGATTCATGTTTATATATATCTGAATAAGTAGTCCTTTATGTTTGTTTTATTGTTGTTGTAAAAGATGAAGTACAGGAACTCTCGGATGTATGGTTCGTTAAGGTTCAAGGCAGATTTCTATGAAGAGGTGGATAAATTTATTGAGGCCGCAAAGAAGCATTCACCGACATTGACAAGAGAATAAGGATACAATTATTTGTCCCTGTAAAAATCGTAAGAACCGTATGGCATGAACAGATGTGACTATCATCAGATCACATTTGATTATGCGAGGATTTGTTGAGGACTACATAGTGTGGATTCATCATGGTGAAACGGTTATTGTTAACGATGAGAATGAGGAGGAATACGACGACGAACCCCTAGAATCTCTGTCCCAATATTCAGCAGAGCTTGATGCACGAATGGATTCGGAGTTTGGCAATTAACAAGGTGGTGATGCTGGTGGTTGGGATGGTAACGACGAAGGTGGTGCCAATAATGATGGTGGAGCACGTGTCGGGGATGAAGATGATTTAGAGAACATGATTCGAGCCCTTGGACCAGAGATTTGACTAAATAGCCCGAAAGGTCTAGAAAATTTGGAAAGGGTGACAAAAGCATCAAAGGAGACTGTGTATGGTGTTGAAAAGGGTTGTCCGACACATTGGACATCGCTATGTTTTGTGCTTGAGCTACTCATCCTGAAGGCTAAGTACGATTGGTCAGACTGTAGTTTCAATGATCTATTGCACCTCCTGTCATGGGTGTTGCCACAACCAAACTCAGTTCCCGCCAACACATACCAAGCGAAGAAGGTCATAAGTCCATTGACAATGGGGGTTGAACAAATCCATGCATGCCCCAACCACTGTATACTTTTTCATGGCGAAACGTTCAAGTCACTAGATAAATGTCCCCGGTGTGGGGCCAGCCGGTACAAGAACAATGACCTTTACGGTGGGGATGAAGCCTCCACGGGGAAAAAGAGGAATAGGAAGGGTACAAAAAGGTGGTACAAGAATCTCAGCCCCCAGAGGACACTCCATTAGACAACGATGCAAAGCAGAGAAGAATTCCTACGTTAGTAATGTGGTACCTGTCAGTGACCGACCGCTTGAGACGTATCTTTCTAAACCCTAAAGAAGCCGCACTCATGACATGGTGGGATGATGAGCGCAAGGTGGATGATGATAAGATTGCACACCTGGCTGATTGTAGTCAATGGCAAAGGTTCGATGAGAAGCACAATGAATTCAATGATGACCCAAGGAATGTACGATTTGGCTTGAGCACCGATGAAATGAATCCCTTCAATGAGAGGATGAGCGACCACATCACTTGGCTAGTGATCTTGACCATGTACAACATCCCAACGTGGTTGTGTCAGAAGAGAAAGTACCTTCTCCTCACTATTCTTATTTCTGGCCCTAAAAAACTAGGCATTGATATAGACGTGTTCCTCGAGCCTTTGATGCAAGAAATGGAGAAGCTATGGAGGCATAGGGAGCCGATGTATGATGCATTCTGAAAGGAGGACTTCATATGTAGAGCAATAATATTTGTTACTACCAATAATTACCCTACGCTGTTTTCTTTATCTGGACAGATCAAAGGGAAGACGGGATGCTTGGTTTGCTTGGATGGTACTACATGGGTGTACCTGGATACATCTAAGAAGATAGTTTACCTAAGGAACCGACGCTTCTTAAAGACAAGTCACAAGTACCGTAGCAAATTATTCTTTAGATTTTATGACAACACCTCAAAAATTGAACCCCCTCCAGAGAGACTCATAACGGAGAACACGTGTACAGAATGGTGAAAAACTTACGCGTCGTCTATGGAAAGAAGAATCCGGATGGGACGAACAGAGATAAAAGCACACCTCCTATCGAAGGCGTACCTTTCAAGAAACAATCGATCTTCTTTCAGTATCTGCCTTATTGGCCAGACTTAGAGGTCCCCCATGCCATTGATGCTATGCACGTGCAGAAGAATGTCTTTGAGAGTCTCATTGCTACCTTGCTGGACACAGGTAAGTCATCAAAGGATGGTCTGAAAGCACAGAAAGATATGGTGCAACTAAACGTGATGCCACAGCTTCACTTGGTACCTAAGGCTAATGGAAAATACACTCTGCTTGTGGCGTGCTTCAACCTAACACTAGACGAGAAGAGAGATATATGCACTTTCCTGAGGGGGGTAAAAGTCCCGACTGGGTTTTCAGCGAATGTGAAGAAGCTAGTGTCGATGAAAGACTTGTCAATAACACACTACAAGGCTCACGATTGTCATGTGATGCAGACAGTGTTTCTACCTATTGCAATCAGGGCTATAAAGCCAAAATTCTTGAAAATGGCCATCACCCGTATGTGCTACTTCTTTTCAAAGATCTCACAGAAGACGATTGGCAAGCAAGAGCTAAGTGACCTACATGAATTTGTGGTGGAGACACAAAACCAACTAGAGATGTGTTTACCTCTGGCCTTTTTTGATATAATGCCACATCTCATGATTCACATGGTTCATCAGATACAGGCGTTGGGCCCTTGCTACTTGCATGAAATATGGTCCTACGAGCGGTTCATGTCGGTTCTAAGTCGATATGTGCATAATCGAGCATACCCAGAGGGCTCCATGATAGAGGGTTACAACACTGAAGAAGTCGTCGAGTGATGTCAAGAGTACCTAAAAGTACAGAAAGGGATTGATAAACTCGATTCTCGTCACAAGGGTAGGCTGGCTGGGAAGGGCACTAGTGGTAGAAAAGTGTTCATCGACCATGATTACAAAGAGGTGAGTTGGGCGCATTACAGTGTCTTGTAGAGTACACAACTGATGCAACCGTACATTGATGAACACTTGGCTAATATTATGGCAGAGAGAAATGGTCGTTCGAATGATTGGGTCATGAAACAGCACAAGCAACGACTAACTACATGGTTGAAGGACCAAAACATACCGTCTAGAGAAACCATAGACTCTATTACCATCAGTAGGTTGGTGGAGGGGCCATCAAGACAAGTGACATCTTGGAATGCTTATGACATCAATGGGTATACGTACTATACCTATGCAAAGGATAATAAATATGTGAACCAAAACAACCGCGTTCGAATAGAGGCTCTTGACGGATTAGGGCGAAAGATCCAATACTTTGGCATCATTGAAGAGACATGTAAACTTGACTATGGAAGGGATATAACGGTGACCCTGTTTCAATGTCGCTGGATCAAACAACATCAACTGAATGAGATCGGATTGAGAGTCCTAGACCTCGAGAATCTAGGCTACCAAGATGACCCTTAGGTGCTCGCTTCACATGTCGCACAAGTTTTCTATATGTCTGACCCACAAAGTAACCTCCCCCCGAAGAAGAAGACAAAGCACGTGGTTGCCTCCGGGAAACAGCACATTATCGAAGTTGATGGAGTGGACAATGTTGAAGCTTACAATAACTATGATAAGATACCACTATTCATAGACTTTTCTAAGAAGATCAGTGTTGTGGAAAAGAATGTACCCAAAGACATATTGCTATGGGAACGAAAATGTGTCAAGGGAAAAGTCGTTACAGCGGGCTAGCTAGTTATTGAACGTAGAGTGTTTGTGTAAGTATGTGTTTATAAGACTTTATTTATGCATACATGTGAGACTATATATATTATGTATGTGTGTAAGACTATATATTTTTGTATGTGTATGTGACTACATTTATGCATATGTGTGAGACTACCCTTTGCAACATCCAGATGAATCTATTTCAACATCCACTCTATTACTACTAAAACTTTATGAAATCACTTAACACTTTATGAAATGAAGAAATGGCCAAAATAAAAGTAGAAGATCTTGACGAGTTATACAACTCTTATATTCATCACATTTACAACTAAAATCATTTATTGGTTGAAAATCAGGTTTGAAGATGTTATTTTCTGAAATTCAAAATTTGAACTGTTCAAATTTTGTCAAATAAAAAGATGACCAAAATAAAAGTTGTAGATAGTGATGTGTTCAACAACTTTTATATTCATCACCTTTACAGTTGAAATCATTTAGTGGATGAAAATCAGGTTTGAATATGTTATTTTCTGAAATTCAAAATTTGAATTATTCAAAATTAGTGATAAAGATAGATGACTCGACTAAAATGATAGACCATGATTTTAGAAAATTTTAGGAAAAAAATCAATCACATTTGGAGTTAGTATGAGGAAGAAAAACTAGTTACAAGTTTCAGTCACAAATTAAAAAGAGAAATCACACTTGTTCATCATTGATTATCATGAACTGTTGTGATTTTTCTTTTTAATCTTTGTATAAAATTTGTAACTAGTCTTTCTCCCTCACACTAACTTTAAATGTGATGATTTTTTCCTACAATTTTGTAAAATCATGCCCTATCAAATTATGGTGTTGATTTGGTCATTCTTTACATTTGACAAAGTTTGAGCGATTCAAATTTTCAAATTTAAAAAAATGACAAGTTCTAACGAGATTTTCAACCATTAAATGATTTCAGCTAAAAAATAATGAATACTAAAGTTGTATAACTCAGCAAGATCTATAACTTTTATTTTGGTCATTTCTTCATTTGACAAAGTAATAGTAAACATTGTTCATAAATCAACATGTCTCTCGTATAGTTCATGAAACTATGAGCCATATGTAAATTTATGAACAATATTTACTAATACTTTGGCATATGAAGAAGTGAACAAAATAAAAGTTGTAGATAGTGATGAGTTCAACAACTTTTAAGTTCACAACTTTTATTTTTGAAATCATTTATGGTTTCAAATTCTTCTTTGAAGTTGCTATTTATTGAAATTCAAAATTTCAACTGTTCAAATTTGGTCAAATGAAAAGATGATCAAAATAAAAGTTGTACATATTGATGAGTTCTACAACTTTTGTATTCATGAGTTTTTCAGCTGAAATCATTTAATCTTTTAAAATATTGTTTTAACTTGAAATTGTTTGAATTTTAAATTTTGACTCGTTCAAACAAAGTCACATGACAAGATGACCAAAATAAAAGTTGTACATGTTGATGAGTTATACAACTTTTATGTTTACAACATTTTCATTTTAGATCATTTAATGTCCTAAAATTGTAGAATTAAATATACATAATTGTTTTTATGACTACAATTGTTTATATATATATTTGTGCATATATAGAATAATACAAAAAATTATATACATTCACTTTGTGTTTTCGTGATATAAAAAATATGTATACAGAATTAAATATACAGAATTGTTTTTATTTGTGCATATACATAATTAAATATTTAATAAAATAGAAAATATTTATAGGGGCGGCTAGATTAGAAACCGCCCCTGCAAATGCATTTGTAGGGGCGGCTGGATCAGGAACCGCCCCTACAAATATATTTTTAGGGGCGGCTGGATCAGGAACCGCCCCTACAAATCGCCCTGGGTATATAACCATGAGCGCTCGCATCCCCTCCTGTTGGGTGCTCTCTTCTTCCTCCCGACGCCGTCAGGCTGCCCAACTTTTTCCCGCCGCCACCACCGTCTCCGTGCCCTAGCCACCGCTCTCTTCGCGCCGCTTCCTCTCACCTCCGCTGTCCTCCTGTGATAGCCTCCATCACCTCCTCCCGTCCTCCACGGCTGCTAGGGTTTGCGCCTTCCCTAGGTCGGCCGCCATGGCAGCTAGGGTTTGCGTCTTCTCCCGCTCGCCCCCTCCCGCCCTCCCGCGCGCTAGATTTCCCCAGCACGCGCACTGGTAGGGTTCGCAGCGTGCGCCGCTAGGTCTCTCCCCGTCCCCTACTTGCTCGGGGCACTAGTTCCCGCGTAGACGCTCGTGCACGCGCGCCGCCGGATCAGCGGCAGTGAAGGTCGCCAGCCTCCTTCCCCTCCCGCTTCCCCTTCCCGGCGCTGAGGAAGACGGGCTGGCACCATCCCCTCTTGTTGTCTTCGGCGCGACTTCCCCCAACGTCATGGACTCGCCCGGCCCCTGTGACTTCTCGGCGGCGCGAACTCCTCCAGCGACCGGGTCTTGTCTCAGTCAGCGACTTCCCGGCGAAGCAAGCTTATCTGAACGCCCCCGCTCTCTGCTCCAGGTATGCCTCCGCTATCTGCTCTAGATCTGAACATGACAATATACTTGAGTGGCATTTAGCTTATTTTCTAGCCATTTATATATTACTTGAGTCAACAGGGACTATGATATATTCATATATCTATCATGAATCTCCTTGGAGAAGTAACTGCATCAACTTAAGTAATTTCTGAGGATTTTGAGCATGTTTTGTTTTTTTGGTTGCTTTCTTATAGTTAACACATGTTGTTCTCTCCCACTTGGTGTCAGTTTTAGTTAATCTGGATAATAGAGCCTAAAATACTGTGAGGATATTTATTTCAATTAAGCATTGCTTGTTGGCAAACACATATCACCTTCAAGCAAAATAAACGCAAAAAACTTGCATATGCCTATAGTGTTGTACTTATATGCTCAAGTTTTAGTAGATTGAACTAATGAGTCAATATATTGATCCTGAGTATACTGATTAAAGCATCTGAGTTCATGCTGACATTATTGCCATGTGTGACAGAGCGCTTGCTTTGAACGGCAGACAACTGTAACATTCATGCATTAGCAAAAAAAAAGATAATTCAAACTTTCAATTCTAAAATTTCCCTTAGGAGATTATTGACAACCAATGCTTTTATTCAGTAAGCCATTCATTTTAGTTTTACTGGTAGCCCCTGATAAACTAGCCGATAATCATATGAAAAAGGTAGATCAACAATAGGTGTTTGTGTTATAATTTGATCCCCTATTGTTAATTTCTGGTATTCAGTTAACAATCTTTAGTTCCTCTTGTTATACTCCAGTCTTTCTTTTGTGAATTTTATAGCTTGGTATTGGGTTAACAATCTACCAGCTTACTGTTGTATGGTAGAAGTAGAAGATCTCTCTCTTTTTCTCCATAGGTCACACCAGATGCCTCAAAATACATATGAAATTTGATATCCTGATTATATAAAGAACATGGTAATTATTAGAAAATTCCATTATGTTAATTCTTAGAAAAAAGGGCAGTAAATGGACCAAGATGGAAACCTTTTAACAAACATAGATATTCATACTTCATCTATTCCAATGTTCCTAGCCATTCACATTTGCAACTGTATCCAACAAAAGGACTCCCTGTGATGGCATTTAGCAAATTTTCCAACCATTTTGCTTGCCTATTGGCCTCCAGCATGGCTTCTATCGGCTACTAACACTTATCGGCTTCCTACAGGCTGATTTGTTTTTGCTTCCTATAGGCTTACCGATAGTACTTGCCTATCGGCTTCCTGCATGGCTCCTATCGGCAACTGTATGGCTGACATGATCCTATCATCTCCACTCTGTTTCTTATCCTCTCCTCTATGTTTGGCAGCAACAGCTGCTCTATTTGTTTTGGCAAGCTGGTGCTACTCTATTTGTTTTGGCAAGCAGCTGCTGCTTTTTTTGGCCTCCTCTCCTCTCCTCTTCTCTCCTCTCCTCTCCTTTTTGCCTATGATGAAATTGTCATCTCCATATATTATCTAAAATGAGCTGATGATCAAATTCTTATGAGGAACTAGACATCATCTACCTTACCTTCACGCACTTCTTTGTTATGATGCCTTGATGCTCCAAGATCATGATCAAATGATTATTGACATATTTCTAAGGCCTCTTACTCATACTCCTCCTACTTCTACTACTACTACTAGTACTACTACTTCTACTACTACTACTACTACTTCTACTACTACTACTGCTCCTACTACTACTTCTACTACTGTCCTACTACTACTAATTTCTACCTTTTGCTTATAGCAATAAGTGATTTCCTATGTTTTCACATTGGCCGGTTTCTACTGTTAACTATATTTGTGATATTTTCTTGGACTCCTCCTCCTCCTCCTCCTACCACTACTCCTACTCCTCCTCCTCCTCCTACTACTACTCATTCTCTGTTTTTTGCTTATATAATGCTGGTGTGTAGTGGCTGTTGCTACTACGACTACTTAACTACTACTACTACTCCTACCACTACTCCTACTAGTACTCCTCCTGCTCCTGCTACTACTCTTTCTCTGTTTTTGCTTATATACTGCTGGTGTGTAGTGGCCGCTGCTGCTGCTGCTACTACTACTACTACTACTACTACTACTACTACTACTACTACTACTACTACTACTACTACTACTACTACTACTACTACTACTACTACTACTACTACCACTACTCCTACTCCTCCTCCTCCTCCTCCTCCTCCTACTCCTCCTCTTACTACTCCTACTACTCCTCCTCCCTCTACTTGCTACTTCTACTGCTACCCTTCTTTCAGTGATGCTCCTACTACTACTCCTAAGTGGCTACTGCTCTTACTCTACTACTACCACTCTACTGCTACACTTACTCTACTCTACTACTTTCTACTTACTACTACTACTTGCTACTCCTAAGTGGCTGCTGCTCTTACTCTACTACTACCACTCCTTCTCTGTTTTTTTGCTTATATACTGCTGGTGTGTAGTGGCTATTGCTGCTGCTGCTACTACTACTACTCCTACTCCTACCACTACTCCTACCACTACTCCTCCTCCTCCTACTCCTCCTCTTACTACTCCTAGTACTCCTCCTCTTACTACTCCTACTACTCCTCTTACTACTTGCTACTCCTAAGTGGTTGCTGCTCTTACTCTACTACTACCACTCTACTGCTACACTTACTCTACTCTACTACTTTCTACTTACTACTACTACTTGCTACTTCTAGCTACTAACTGTTGGCTGCTATTGCTTTTTTTGCCAAATCTCCTAGGACTCGCCCAGGACTTGTTGTCCTATCTTTTGCCATCAGCTGCTGCTCTATGTTTGCTAAGCAGCTATTGGTTTTTTTTTGCCAAATCTCCCCTCTCCTCTCCTTTGTTTTGCCGATGATGAAATTGTCCAAGTCCATACATTATATGGAATATGAGCTGATGATCAAGAACTTGTGAGGAACTTGGCATCATTAGCAGCCGCCCCTACATTACCTTCTCCTCTCTTCTCTGTTATGATGCCTTGATGCTCCAAGTTCAAGATCAGATGATGGTTGATATGTTTCTGAGGCCTCTACCATTGCTACTACTCGTTTTTTTATATATTGTTATTTTATAGGACTACTTTGGTTTATAGACCTTTTTGATTTCTTATACCTTCTCGCGTACCTAAAGCACACTTTCTTGCATCTATTAGAACAAAGCGTGAAATAATGTCGCAGACACCGGACAGTGCAGCCCGATGCCCCAAGCATGATGAGCACCCAACCTATGAGGAGCAAGCACTAGAGGACCAGCTTACTCAGGAGCAGTTCGATAACGAGTTAGAAAAGGATCTAGAAGTGATGCTTACTCAGGAACAGTGTGACGAGTAGGAAGGAGGAGCAGAAGGAAGAGTAGGAGAGGCTGCTGAAGGTGAAGAAGTTGTTGATGATGATGATGAGGACTCAGAAGAGGGATATGTAAGTCCCAAGGATTCTTTCCCATGTGAAGCCAGAAGGAGGCCAACGGAGGAAGATTTGGACAAGGATTTTGACCCGAACGAGGAGGTAGGGAAAAAGCCTTAGCTTGTAAATTTTGCAAAAGCTCTGGCTGTGTTATCTCTGCTAACACTTTGACCTATCGTATATACAGGTCCCTCCTAAAATGCAGAAAAGATGACGTCGACGTCCGCGACATCTCGCTAGACAAGACGGAGTAGAGGAAAGGAGAGTAGAGGCAACAGCCACAGAGACGGATCACGATGCCTCTGCTCCACAACCTCAAGACACAACCACGACTACCAAGCCTAAGAGGAAATGAGATGATAGAAAAGGAAATCTATATTCAGATAAGGCATGCTATGTGATAATGGAGGTCGGGCCAATAGGGGAGATCCTTGAGCCGAAGGAATTAAGAGGATGATTCCATAATGCGATCAGGGCCCTAGTAAGAGATAAATTAAACCCAGCAATCCCTAACTGGAAAGAGGTACCAGAGAACAAAAAGAATGAACTATGGGATAGGTAGCTAAAGCTCAATTTTAGATTTCCAGAGGGTAAGCAAGAACTAGTAAAAAATGCTTTCAGGATGGTGGGAGAGTCATTCCGACGTTGGAGGTCGGAGGTTAATACGAAGTATATCCAAAAGGGGTTAACTCCCTTCAACGAGTTTGGCGAAATAACTCCTAGTCAATGGGAGGAGCTCGTGGCTCAAAGACTTCACCGGAGGCATTGGAGCTCAGTGCCTGTAACACCGAGCTGGCGAAGAGGAACAAACACCACCATCATCTAGGCCCCGGTGGCTACTATTGCAAGGAAGAGCAGTTTAGGAAGATGGACGAAGAGGCCGCAGCTGCTAGGAATATTAATGTGATGAATTTGAAGGTACGCTCAAGGAATTGGATATATTCGAGGAGTACAGAATCATCCGACGGTAATCTTAAGTTTGATAAGTCGAAGACCCAAGAGGCAGTATCAAGGATACTGAAATATACTGAAGACAAGGAGAAGGGCTCATTCAATCCTTCTGGAGAGAGGGACGAGCTTAGCCTTGGCTTGGAAAACAAGGAGCACACAGGCCGCACCAGGGGCTAGGGAAAAGGACGACCTAGAAGCAAGGATTTGAAGAGGACATGCACATGTACAAGAAACATGGCAGAGACCGAGAGACTAATCTTGAGCTCCAAGTGAAGGCTCTAGTTGTGAAGGCGCTGGAGGAGCAAGGACTGTCTATGGAGCCACGGATATTAGTGATGCCGCCAGGAGGACTGGCATTAGTTGGCAGCCCTCCAAAAGTTCCTAGCAGCCAAGGTTCCATTGCAGCCACAACCCTAGTTGATCGCATATGGGAACCAACTAGTTGCACCTTGGTGTTTCTCAGCGGCCGGCAGAACACTATGATGGAGGTGGCAACAGGTGTGGCACATCCTCCTAGTGGCTTACACCACAATAATAAGATACCACCGGACTACACTAGGGTCGAGGTGCATACCGTGAAGTCTGAGTTCATGCAGTGGAGGATAGACTACGCAACTCCTAAGGGGCTGGTGTTACTCGGAGACGTTATTGGGTAGTTCATCTTCTGGCACAAATGAGATATTATATTGACTGCTTCTTCGCCGTATCCCCCTCTCCAAAATTTGGAGCGAGTTGTTGAGGTCGGGGAGATATTTTCGCCGTCTCATGACCACCACATTCCTGAGATGCCACATTCTTCCCCGCCTCCTAGCGAGCATGTGCCTGATGAGATGCCACAACCTTCTCTAGCTCGTACCGAGCAACTGCATGATGAGATGCTACAGTCTTCTCAACAAGCACAACCGATACATGAACAACGAGTGTCTCCTGAAGAAGGTGATGCACAAGAAGATGAGGACATGCCTGAATGGGAACTTCGAAAGAAGCATCCAATCACCATAAGGCCAGTTTTATGTTCTGATGAAAGACGTCTCATCGGTGTCCAAGTGGTATTCCCATGATCAGTTTAAGCCTAAGAACCAAGTTAAAAAAGTCCTATCACGGGGTTCTAAGGAGGCCGTCACTAGCAAACTCCACCAAATTGTAAAGCAGTATCCAAATATTGATGCCTTCAAATGGTCAAAGGATTGCCCGAAAACATATGAAAGAGGTAAGCCCTTTCTACCAAACCAGGACATCCAGCGCCTACCACTTGGAATGAGAAGGTTTCATGATTGGTACTTGCGTGTTCTCCCAACGAGCATAGACCTCATACAAGCATGCTTCCCCACCGACACATTTGGAAGCCCAGCCACGAAAATTGTCTTTGACTTCAATGACATGCAGACATGCTTTCACCTGGGAGCAATGGAGATAAATCTAATTCGCACATGGTGCCTATAAATCCTTGTCCTCCCGATATGATATGAATGTAATCTTTGAATTTTATTATAACTAACCCACGCCGTGATTTGTAGAATGCAAGTGCACATTGTTAAACAAATGCCAAGTGTGAAAGCCGGGTATATAGACCCTCAAGCTATAGCCCAAATAAATTTTAATTACCCTAAACAGTGAAAACTGGATGCCAAAGAGCTAGCTGCTGCAAAGACTCTTCAGGAGAAAGAGCACATCTGTATGGCGAAACTAAGAAAAGAGTCCCTTAAGGTTGCAGCATACATTGCCCTGGCTTTCAAAATTCTCCAACAGCACTCTACTATATGGCTACCATATAACTTCGAGTAAGTTCAACTCTATACTTAAAGCTTTGTTCGATATATTTTATTCAATGCAAAAGAGCTTATCTAGTTCTATGATTAAATCCATGCATCAACCACTGGATTTGTATAGCCGTCGATATTGAGAGGAGCATGGCATGGGTCTTTGATTCAATAGATAGGGACCGGTGACATACAAAGACTTCATATCAATTCTCAAGACGTATACATATCAACAATCCTCATTAGCTTATATGTTTGTATACATACTTGTAACATTCACTTTTGGATACTAACAAGTTGTATTTGCTAAAATAATTCAAACATGGCATTTAGGTTCTATGTCACTACACATCACGAAAGGCATGATCCAGCAAGGAAGAAAAAGCTGGCTATAAAAACACTATGTGCGGTAAGTGTAACTTACTTCTTTAGTACTCCATTACATGGCTGTTAAAAGCATTACTTAACATTTTCATATGCAAAACACACAGTGCCCCAAGCAGAAGCCTGGGAGTGTACATTGTGGATACTATATATGTTCTATGATGAGTAACAATGGTGCCTACAGGAGACACCCCTTAAGGGTAAGTTTGAACCTCTTCACCCGTAGTATACAAACTTCGTACATGGTATAAAATACTAAACCAAAACTTGTTCTCTTATAGTGGAAAGAAGAGAGAGAAATGAAAAGAGACCCATACAAGGATGAACAACTCTTAGAGCTCGTCGGCGACCTTTGCAACTTCATATTGGACCAGATTGTACACGTCAAAGGCGCCTACCATGACCGAGAGTCTGACTTAGGTAGTAATCCTCAGTACCAACACCTTCGTGAGACTGAAAGGCTAGCTCTAGGACGTTGACAACAATGTCTATTTAATGATGGATTATATATATTCTTATGAATTGGACTTGTAATTGTAGTTTATATAATACTCTTGTGCTTGTAGTCTAAGGGGTTCGGAACGCTGGTCGCGGGGCGTTCGGCAACGTTGGTCATGGGGCGTTCGGCAACGTGAACGCTGTTCGAAACGTTGGACGCGGGGCGTTCGGCAACGCGAACGCTGGATGGAATACGCAGAAACAAACAGTGTTCTGGTCGAATTTGAATTGTAAATTTAATTTTTTTGGGCGGGAAAACGTACTGTAGGGGCGGTTCTAGACTGAACCGCCCCTACAAACAGGTATTATAGGGGCGGCTGGTACTACAGCCGCTCCTACAAATCGATTTGTACACCAGCCGCCCGTAGAAATCGATTTATAGGGGCGGTTGTAGTACCAGTCATAACTCTAGTTTTCTATTTACTCTCGCCTGACTTTCGTCTACTAACACTACATCATCGGAGAACAACATACACCAAGGAATATCCACTTGTACGTTCCTGGTAACCTCATCTATTACCAAGGCAAAGAGATATGTGCTTAAGGTTGACCCTTGATGAAGTCCAATTTTAATCGGAAAGTAAGCTGTGTTACCATCGTTTGTTCAAACACTAGTCACAATATTGTTGTACATGTCCTTGACGAGGGTCACGTACTTTGATGGGACTTTATTTTTGTCCAAAGACCATCACATAATATTTCTTGGTATCTTGTCATAAGGCTTCTCCAAGTCAATAAAAATCAAATGGAGGTCCTTCTTCTGCTCTCTAAACCGCTTCATAACCTGTCTTATTAATAAGATTGCTTCTGTGGTTGACCTTCCGGGCATAAAACTAAATTGGTTTGTTGATATCTGCGTCGTTCCTCGCAAGCGCTGCTCGATGACTCTCTCCCATAACTTCATAGTGTGGCTCATCAATTTACAGCCTGTTCGCTTGCTCGTATACGATCGTGGATTATAAGTTGGAACAATATTTTTCTCTCACACCAAACCAACCAGCAGTAAATAATCCACGATCGTTTACGACGAAACGAACATGCCGTTAATTCCCCGATAATTAGTATAACTTTGGATATCTCCCTTGTTCCTGTAGATTGGTACCAATATGCTTCTTCTCCACTCCTCAGGCATCTTGTTCGATCGAAATATATTGTTGAACATCTTGGTTAGCCATACTATAGCTATATCCTCGAGACATCTCCACACCTTGATTGGGATACCATCAGGGCCCATCGTTTTGCCCCCTTTCATCCTTTTCAAGGCTTCTCTGACCTTCGATTCTTGAATCCTCCGCACAAAACGCCTGTCATCAAACGAGTCGTCCAGCTGAGTGGTGGTGTTCTCGTTCTCACCATTGAACAATTTATCAAAATACTCTTGTCATCTATGTCTGATATCCTCCTCATTCACCAAGAACTGCTCTCTCATGCTTTATGCACTCGACTTGGTTGAAGTCTCTTGTCATCCTATCGCGAGCCCTAACTAACCTATAAATGTTATTATCTTCTTTCGTAATCAAACGTCGGTAAAGGTCCTCGTAGACCCGCCCCTTTGCCTCACTCATCGTTTTAAACTTCTCTATATTATTTGCACACCTGTCATATATAGGAGTATATTTTTCTAAAAAAAAGCCACGTGACCAATGTTGAGTTACTGACTCATTCATGGTAGAGAACTTAACATTTGGACCATGCGGAGCTTTGCACTGCACAAATATGAAATATGTTCAAGAGAGTTTTGGTCGAGAAAGTTTTGGTTAGCTTGTCAAAGATGCGTCAGGTATCCCTTCAAAAAATAAAAAAATAAAAAGAAAAGAAGGATGCGTCCAATTCGAAGCGTTTTGGTTTTCACACGATGCCGGTCTTGCCGGAAGCAGTGCTGACTGTTGACGGCCACTTGCTCAAGTACACGTCACCTTGTTCCTTCGCTCCGCTCCATTTTCTAACGGGGAAAGTAATGAAGTTTTTATTCTAATAAAAACACAATACTTTTGTTGTTGTTGATGTGATCACTATTACGTACTAGTGTGCTCTACGGCAAACCAGGCTTCTGAGCGAGCCTGTGACCCTCGTAGGTTGTTGTCACTCATTACTGCTCGGTCGGACTGACTGTTCTCACGTACACGTACTACAGCGACGGCGACAACACAGATCTACCGCTGGTCTGCTTGCTGCTAATCCAAAAAATCTACTGAAACGTAGCGATGTCATGGAGGAGATCGCCGAAGTCAAAGCGGTCTTGGAGGACGGATTCCCATCCGAAGCAGCCGTCCAGGAACTCCATCACCGGATCAGGAGCACCCGTGTCGTGCAGCGCCTCGAACCCGACCTCGGACGACGCCGACGGCGACCACCCGCCCTGCGACATCGAGGCCGGCGAGCCTCTGTTGGTGTCCGCGGACCCCCAGGAGTTGGAGCCGAAGTCGACGACGGCGGGCGCCGCTCCCAGCTGCTGCCACGCGGTGGCCGCGCCCTTGCACGTGTGTTCCCCGTAGTAGGCGATCTGGTACGCCGCCGGCTGGTCCTGCGTCTGCTGCACCCGCCGCGTCGCGTTGCATCCCTGGTCCTTGTGCGCGCAGCGGTAGTAGAGCCTGCAGAGGGATTATCAGCACGCATCGGTCAGTCGATTGCCACGACGGAATGGAACGGGTTGAGCTGATGAGCGCCTGAGCCTTCTGAAACTACAAACTAGTGCTACTTGCCTCGGGTGCTTGTGTCCGTTGACGTCCTTCTGCCCGTACTTCCTCCAGATGAAGCCGTCCACCGTCGTGCCGCTGGTCACCTCCTTGGTCGCCTCTGCGCCGCGCGCCCTGCGAAATTGAACGGCAACACTCATCATCGTGCTGCTTTTCGGCTGCCGAACAAATAAACAGAGGAGCCTGTTGTGCAAGAGGGAGGGAGACGGCAACGGCAGGCGGCAGCCTCACCTTCTCTTGAGTGGCGGCCCCGGAGGAGGAGGAGGAGACCAGCTGGTGCCTCCTCCCGCTGCTGCTGCGTCTTGGTGGTACTCGGCCGCCGCCGCCGCCGCCTTCCTCTTGCGCCCGCTGGTGGCGGCGGCGGTGGCGCTGAGCGCGTCGATGGCGCGGCCGCAGCAGCGGAGGATCTCGGCGGCGAGCTCCTGGTGCGGCGACGACGCCGCAGGGGACGCGGCCCGGAGCAGGTCCCCGAGGTGCGCCGCGGACTGCTGCCCCATGGTCATCAGCTCCAGGACCACGGCGGCCGGGGTGTCCAGCGTCATGACTGCCGCTCGATAGATGCTTATTGTATCGATGCGTCTGCTCGAGTGCTACTGCGCTAGTTGCCTCACACAGACACACTCTCGAGGGGTCGAGGGCTCGAGGCTCACCGCTCACTCGATGGCGTTGGTGTCCAGGTCCGTCTCTGGCGGATCCTGCGGGCTGAACCGCCAAGGGCCGAGGAGACGAGAGTAGTAAGACTAAGATGCAGGGGCAGTGAGCTTGCCGCACTCGATATTTATAGACCTCGTCTCGTCGTCTCAGGATTCTAGGCCAGCCAAGGGAAGGGAAGCCGCAGGAAGCGGTCCACGTGTAGTATGCGACAAGGCGGCAAGGCCCATCTGCTCTGCTGCTCCTTTCTCTGGGACGCTCCTCGCTGACGTACTAGTACAACTGTACTAGAGCCCAAGGCCTGAGTTGTAGCTACACGTTGCTACTGTAGCATTTTGTTGTTATTTGGTAATAAGCGTTCAATCATAGTTTAATTAGGTTTAAAAGATTCGTCTCGTGAATTTCGTCTAAACTGTGTAATTAGTTTTATTTTTTATTTATATTTAATGCTTCATGCATGAGCCCAAAGATTCGATGTGACGGGAAATCTTGAAAAATTTTGCAAAATTTTGGGAACTAAACACCACCTAGCTAGCGCCCTGTTCACTTATGCTCAAATTTGACTTATGTTGATTGTTATGCTGAAATGTTGTGGCCCCGTTCGTGTGTCTTTAAACCTGGCTTGATCCGCTTCTTTTTTCATCCAGAACAGTGTTTTTCTCTCACAAATTCCTCCAGCATTCCTCCAAACCATCCAAATTCCTCCAAACGAACGGGTCAAATGAGAGAAAATATTGTACCATAACTAAAAATAATAATGATAGATCACGATCACCGAGGCTAATCTTTTTGATACGCTCGCACGCGGGCCGGGCGACCCGGAGCCGGATCGTCAAATGGAACATACACATACGTGACCGTACACGCCGATGCCGTAAAGTGGTTAGCACCAAAACGTGTTGCGCCTTTATACCACAATTATTATTATATTTATAATCCGTGCGCACGCCAGTAGAGAGTGTGTCTATATATATATAAAATAGATAGATGGACAGACAGACAGACACGCAGGACGGAGCCTGGGGGGAGGGGGCTGAATGAAGCGCTTGCTACACGTGCTACACGTCACGTACTCACATGGGTTCAGTTGAGCTCAGTCCAGTGTGTACATATGCCTCCCTCTCTAGTCGCGGTAACTGCCAAGCTCTTGTATATTCTACAGTAATTAGTGTACTAATATACATCGGTCTCTAGAGCATCGCTCGAATATGATTTGATTTCCGCTTGATTACGCGATGGATCGGCCCCGGCCCCCATGTGCCGAACCCGTGGTCAGCGGTTCCGCGGTCGCTGCCGTGGCATCGATACCTAGCTCCATCGCTAGTGTGATTAATGCACAAGCAATGCCCCGTGTGTGTGTGTGTCCGTGTGCGTACGCGAGATTCCGATCCGAGCGAGGCAGAAATAGAAAAGGCGAGTGCCCCACGTTCGAAGAGAAACATAAAGAAAACGGCGAGTGCCCCAGGGGGCCCGTTCGTGTGTCTTTAAACCTGGCTTGAGCCGCTTCTTTTTTAATCCAGAACAGTGTTTTTCTCTCACAAATTCCTTCAGCATTCCTCCAAACTATCCAAATTCCTCCAAGCGAACGGGTCAAATGAAAGAAAATATTGTACCATGACTAAAAAAATAATGATAGATCACGATCACCGAGGCTAATCTTTTTGATACGCTCGCACGCGGGCCGGGCGACCCGGAGCCGGATCGTCAAATGGAACATATACATACGTGACCGTACACGCCGATGCCGTAAAGTGGTTAGCACCAAAACGTGTGCGCCCTTGTTTATACCACAATTATTATTATATTTATAATCCGTGCGCACGCCAGTAGAGTGTGTATATATATATATATATATATATATATATATATATATATATATATATATATATATATATATATATATATATATATATATATATATAGACCTATCGATCGATCGATAGGTAACAGACAGACAGACACGCAGGACGGAGCCTGGGGGGGAGGGGGCTGAATGAAGCGCTTGCTACACGTGCTACACGTCACGTACTCACATGGGTTCAGTTGAGCTCAGTCCAGTGTGTACTTATGCCTATTCTACAGTAATTAGTGTACTAATATACATCGGTCTCTAGAGCATCGCTCGAATATAATTTGATTTCCGCTTGATTACGCGATGGATCGGCCCCGGCCCCCATGTGCCGAACCCGTGGTCAGCGGTTCCGCGGTCGCTGCCGTGGCATCGATACCTAGCTCCATCGCTAGTGTGATTAATGCACAAGCAATGCCCCGTGTGTGTGTGTCCGTGTGCGTACGCGAGATTCCGATCGGAGCGAGGCAGAAATAGAAAAAGGCAAGTGCCCCACGTTCGAAGAGAAACAAAAAGAAAAACGGCAACTGCCCCAGGGGGCCCGCCGGGCCGGACGAGCGAGGTTAACATGCATGCATGCACTGATGCACGGTTCCGATACTAAATGATCCCATCAAGCAGCTCTCCGCCGAAGGTTCGGTATCAACCGTAACGTACTCCGGCGATCCGATCCGTCTCGAGTTCAATGTACCCTCTGTGGTAGGCGAAAAGCCACGTATATTTGTAGCCCTAACATAAAAGGTTAAAAACCAAATTAAGCCCAAAAAA
This sequence comes from Miscanthus floridulus, assembly GCF_019320115.1. NCBI lineage: Eukaryota > Viridiplantae > Streptophyta > Magnoliopsida > Poales > Poaceae > Miscanthus > Miscanthus floridulus. The sequence continues at coordinate 113,040,382 of NC_089584.1, forward strand.
AGAAGAAGAAGGGTTCACCGTATGGGATCATACCGCGATCGATGTCCAAAGACACGTGGGGGCTTACCGTATGGGAGTTTTAGCGGCCCCTACAATGCCGTAGGGGGAGATGTCGGCGTCTACAATTCTGTTTGTGTCCTGGTGGCTGCAGAGTACTGTTTCGCACAGGGTATGGTCCCTGGTACAGTGGCTTTGACTTGTGAGCTTTGCCTTGTCTTTCTCCGCATGTCTTCTGGTTCCTACCGAACGGGGCGCCCCCGGTCGGATGGCTCCAGTCGGCTCTGAGTGCGTTGGTCGGAGAAGAGCGGTGAGCAGGGTTCCCACGAGCCCCGGTCGCGGGGTCGGAGTCGGAAGTAGGGCTGGGGGCAGGCCTTCCGATCGGAGGCCGGCTGGAGCCCGAATCAAGCGATCCGATCGGATAGGTGGGCCGAAGTAGCCGACGAGCGGGCGTTGCTCTTCTTGGGCCTAGCCTTCCGGTCGGTTGCTGGACCGCCCCCTTGCCCTGTTGTTTTTAGACTTTTGGGCCGAGCCTTGGCGCAGAAGCCGGTCCCCGAGGGACCCCGGGTTTATGGACCCGACATGAGGCCCCGAGCCCCCGGGCGATTCGGGTAGAATCGTCTGGGGGATTTTTGTCTTGTGGACGGGTGCGCGCGAGCGCACCCGCGGGTGTAGCCCCCGAGCCCCCGGGCGGTTCGGGCAGAACCGTCTGAGGGTTTTATTTTTAGCGGGCGTGTGTGCGTGTTTTTAGTCTGGGACAGAATTTTGTCAACCAAGGTGACGTTGTGTAGTCGAGGCGTTTTTAGGCGCGAAGATCGGTTTGAAACAGAACTTACTGATCCCGGTGTCGATGTGTGCCATGGATTGGGCGAGGAAGTTAGTTTGGACAGACCCTGGCGTTGGTGCGCGTCGTGGTTTTGAAATGGTTAGTTCCGGAGACGGACGAGACGGAGCCCGCGGGTCCTGATGTTGTTGCAGCCTGGGCAGCCGAGGTAGTTTAGTTAGTTTTTTTCACGAGTTTGGAGTTGTGATCCTTGGCCAGGGTTTCTTGGAATGCAGTCGGAAGTGAAGCCGTTATGCGAGTTCGGAGTCACGGTCCTAGGCCATAGCCGGATGTCGTAGATCCTGTCGACGTGAGTTTGGGGTCGCGGTCCCAGGGTTTTTGTCGGAAGTGAAGCTGTTACGTGAGTTCAGAGTCGTGGTCCCCGGATTTTTTTTGTAGCGCAGTCGGAAGTGAAGTTGTTACGCGAGTTCGGAGTCACGGTCCCAAGCCGTAACCGGATGTCGTAGATCCTATCGACGTGAGTTTGGAGTCGTGGTCCCAAGGTTTTTTGGCATTTGAGCCCCCGAGCCTTGTCGGGCCTTCGTGGGGGGTCGATGTGATTTGTTTTGCGTTACCCCATTCGGTTCCTCACAACTGGAGGGGCTGAGTTTTGTCGCTTGTCCCGATTGCTCGGGCTCGAAGACTAGCTCGGTGAGCTCGCTAACGGGTGTGATCGAGCGGAATCTGGGTCCGTCGTTCGTGACAGGGTCGACATAGCCCTCTTGTGGCATTCCACTACTCCTTTACCTGTAGCCCGGCAGATACCTAGTGTCGGTGTTTCGGACCGGGGGGTCCTCAACCAACCAGTGAATTTGTTCTGCGTGCTCCCGATTCCGGATGGTGATGCAAAGAGACACAAGGTTTATACTGGTTCAGGCAATCAAGGCCCTACGTCCAGTCTGAGAGGTCGATCTTGTATTCCTTGCACCGAAGTGCTCGTAGTAGGGGGTTACAAGCTAAAGGAGAGAGGGAGCTGGTCCTAGGTCTCGGCAGGGTGTCGTGCGGGCCGCTTGAGATGTTGCTCTCAAGCGGTAGGGATGTGCGTGTGTGTGTGTGTGTTACAAGGTGTTCCCCTTCGTCCCCCTAAAATGGCCCAAGTCCTCTCCTTTTATAGCCTGAAGGGAGGACTAGGACGGTACATGAACTAACTATACGGCGTCGTGTGAACAGAGGCGGCGTGTCTGGGCCCTATAGCCTATTCCTGTGGCGGCGTGGTCGTCGGAGTGGTCCATCCTTGGAGCACTGGAGCGGCGTGGTCGTCCCGTCAGATTCTGTGCGTCGTGGGAACCCCGGGACTGCCTCGGAGTGGGTGCGGCGGTGAACGTGCAAGCCACTGTGGACGGACTGTGCGCGAGGCCGAGACTTGGTCGATGCCGAGGCTGCACCGCGGTGGAGGGGTCTCGGCAGGCGCGAACCCCAAGATCACCGAGACCTTGGTGTACAGTGCCGAGGCCTCGAGTGGGCGGCTGATCGTGGGCACAGCGTTAGGACACAGTGGCCGGTAATCCTACCGTACCCTATCCCAGCCGGTATGGCGCTGACCATGGACACAGTGTTAGGACACAGTGGCCGGTAATACCCGCCATACCCTGTCCCGACCGGTATGGCGCTGATGCGACCTCGGGTCGCGTCGGCCATTCTGTGGCGTTGAGCCGTCGTCCGGCTGAGATTGCGGGAGTGGTTGAAGCATTAATGAGACATGACGCGTTATCTGGAGGGTCGGTCGAGGCGGGGGGTGACGGGCTGCGGGCGACCCGGCCTCGAGCGACACGGAGACTGAGGCCTCACGCGAGACGGAGATCGGGCTCCTTGCCGAGGCCTTGCGTGAGACGCCTCGCGCGATACGGAGAATGTACCCCCTGCCGAGGCCTTCTGTGGAGAGCCTCGGGCGAGACGGAGACGGCGCTCCCTGCCGAGGCCTTCCCTAGGGAGCCTCGCGTGAGGCGGAGTTTGTGTCAGGATGCCGAGACCTCCTGCTCAAGGCTCGAGGCGAGGAGGAGGAGGACCCAGTGGGCTCGGTCGTGGCAGGTGAGGGGCCCATGGCTTACCTTCTAGCTTTATTTTTTAGATGGGATTTTAGCGACCCATTTGATGTTTGCTTGGGGTACCCCGTTCTAAGGTACCCGACAGTAGCCCCCGAGCCTCGGGGGGAGTGCGTGCACTCTCCTTGAGGGTTTGTCGAGGCTGGGTTTATGCTTGCTCCGTAGGAATTAGTTTGTTTTTTTGAGGTTCCGGTGGGTGCGCGCGAGCGCACCCGCCGGGTGTAGCCCCCGAGCCCCTGGAGGAGTGAAGTTACTCCTCCAGGGGCTTTCTCCATTTTCGCGTTTGAGCGAGTAGTTCTTACTGCATTTGCCGAGCCCATAAGCGCAAGTTCGGGTTGCGGGGGTCTTGGCGAGGCTGCAGGAAAAAACCCTCTAGCCTCTGCACGAAGCAAGAGGTTCGTCAGGGGCCCCCTGACTTTGGGTATGACCCTCACGCTTCCTTTCGCTCAGAAGGAGGGGTGGAATGTGCCAGGCTACCCTCGATGGCGCGCGAGCGTGGACACTTCCGGTGAGCTGTTATCGGGTAGTCCGAGTGGAGGCCCGAGCCTCGTTCGCTAGGGGACGGCTAGCGGTCCAGAGACGCACTCCAAAAGTACCAGAGGATTTCTCTAGTGGGTGCCGAGGCCGTTCGCTGGGCCTCGGTGGCTCGGTGCCTCCCTACGGTGGGATCCCATTCGGATACTTTCCTGCCGGTCTCGGACACGACTTAGGACGCCCCAAGCGACTGTTCGCTCGGGCCTAGGCCATTCGTAGGCTCGCCCCGAAGTCGTCCCTGACTCTGTTGCCCTGGGGTGGCTGTCGAAACCTCTTGGAGGCCCAGCCTTCGAACCCCTGGACCGTAACGGGCTCGGTGCCCTTTATCATGTTTTGTAATGAAATCTCTAGCATGGCTTTGAACCGTTTGTCTTGGTCTTTGGGTGCAAGAGGAGCCCCCGAGCCTCTGCCTGGAGCAAGAGGACGGTCGGGGGTCCCCTGACTTTTTCATCCGCCCCTCACATATCCTTTTCGTTCGGACGGAGGGTTTGTTTGCCGAGCCCATTCTGGTCTCGGCAAGGTTGCAGGAAGAGCCCCTAGCCTCTGCGCAGAGCGAGAGGGCCGTCGAGAGTTCCCCTGGCTTTTTATACGCCCCTCGCGCATGAGGGTTTGTTTGCCGAGGCCCCTTTTGGGCGTGGGCCCGAGTTGTGGGGTCTCGGCGTATTTGCAGGAAGAGCCCCCTAGCCTTTGCACAAGGTGAGAGGGCCGTCAGGAACTCCCCTGTCTTTTTGTACGACCCTCACGCTTCCTTTTCGCTCGGAAGGAGGGTTTGTTTTGCCAAGCCCCTTTGAGTGCGAGCTGGGGTCGCTGGGTCTCGACAAGGTTGCAGGAAGAGCCCCCTAGCCTCTGCATAAAACAAGAAGGCCATCGGGGGTTCCCCTGACTTTTTGTGCGACCCTCGCGCTTCCTTTTCGCTCGAAAGGAGGGGTGGAATGTGCCTCACTACCCTCGATGGGCACGAGCGGTGGCACTTCCGGTGAGCTGTTATCGGGTAGTCTGAGTGGAGGCCCGTACCCCATTCGCTAGGGGATGGCTAGCGGTCCAGAGACACACTCCAAGAGTACCAGAGGATGTCTCTAGTGGGTGCCGAGGCCGTTCGCTAGGCCTCGGTGGCTCGGTGCCTCCCTACGGTAGGATCCCATTCGGAGACTTTCCTCCAGTCTCGGACACAACTTTGGGCGTCCCAAGCGTTTTGCTTGCTTGGGCCTTGGCCCCGTATGGGCTCGCCCGCGGTCGTCCCTGACTCTGTTATCCTAGGGTGGCTGTCGAAACCCTTTGGGGCCCAGCCTTCGAACCCCTAGATCGTAATAGGTTCAGAGCCCGGTTCCTTCATACGAAAGGAATAGGCCGCAGGGAATATCTTCCCTATTGGCTCGGTACGGGCGGTGCGCCTTTTGAGGCAGTTTCATGGGGAGTCAAAACGACACCTGCTGCCGTAGTGGCCGAGCGTGGCGTGGTGGATGGGACGTAACCGTCCTCGCATTTAATGCGGGAGACATGGGCGCGTGGGCCGGCAAAATCAGCTCGTGGTTAACCGCGCCAGATCGGGGGGGGAAACTTCCCCGATTTCATCGCCCGTTTGTTTCGCCTCCTCCCTGCATAAATGCCCGAGGAGTCTCGCCCCTCCTTGTCTTACCTTGCCTGCATTAGCGCCGCCTTCGTCGAGCCATTGCTAGAGCAGCGGGTGCCGAGAAGAAGAGGAGAGAAGAGCGAGCCTAGGGAGAAAGCGAGAAAAAAGCGAGAGCGTGGGAGGGAGAGAAGAAACTCACCGCCGCACCTGATTTCTCCATCGCACCCATGGCTAGTGACATCGTCGTTGTCGAGGCGGACCCCTAGGATCCGTCGAACGTCACCGAGGAGATGCTCCAATCGCTTGTCGACGGTGGTCTCCTCCGCCCGGTGATAGACCCCACTAGGCCGGAGTGGATTGCTCCGTACGGTGAGCCGGAGCCGAGGCCTCGCGACGGCTACATCGTAAGCTTCGTCTCCTTCCACGAGCGCGGCCTCGGCGTCCTAGTGGACCAGTTCATGTGGGCGCTCCCGCACTACTACGGCGTGGAGCTCCACAATTTTAACCCCAACTCCATCGCTCAGGCGGCTATCTTTGTTGCCGTCTGCGAGGGGTATTTAGGGATCGCTCCCCATTGGGGGTTGTGGCTCCATCTGTTCCGGGCGGGGCACACTACCAAGCCGACGGGCACGTCGGGTAAGAGGAAGGCGGCGCGGGCCGGAGGCTGCACTCTCCAAGTGCGTCAGGACCGCCTGCACCTCTATATCCCGGCCCAACTCGCGTCCTCCAACCGCCGGTGGTACATGAGTTGGTTTTACCTCCGCAACAATGACGGAGGGATTCCCCCCTACACCGGGCGGATTATGGGGAGTTGCCCGGAGAAATGGAAGTGGGGTGTCCCGAAGGTCGACCAGCCCAAGCTGGAGCCGCTCCTGGAGGGGCTGGCGAGGCTACGGGGCCATGGCCTCACCGTGGCTGTGGTCGTGGCTACCTTCCACCGCCGGAGGGTGCTGCCGCTGATGGCTCGGCGGCGGCGGCTGTTCGAGATGAAGCCGGGTGAGCCCATTGAGGGCACCCGGATGTCCTCCTCCGCCCTTTTCGACGAGGAAATTCTTCGTCGGGTTTGGGAGATGGTAGAGGCGAAGCTGAGGGGCGGCAACTTGACCCCTATCGCGATGCGGCCATCGCAGGGGTTTCTTTCGCTGGTAAGTCATGTGCCGCTGTAGCCTCTGAATCTCCTCAGTCTCCCCTTACCCCTTGTTCCCTCATGCGCGTTTGTCGTTCCTTCAGGGGATGAGGGACGTGCGCTCCTCTCCACCACCCGTTCCCGAGGACGCGGGGCGGCGGGCGGTCAACCGCGCTCACGCCGATGCACAGAAGAGGCGAAAGGACGCCAAGGCGGCGAAGTGCACGAAGCACATCCTCGCGCTCGAGGAGCTAGATAAGCGCCGCCATCAACAACGGAAGGATGGTCTCCCGCTGGAGGAATCCCCGTCGATGTCGTTGTCGACGGAGGCCTCGGACGGGAACGACAAGGGTGAGGGAGGGCGAGGTCCCCTGGACCACCTTCCTAACGTCGTGGAGGTGGCACCCGGGGTGTCGGCAAGCAGCCTGGCACCCCCAAGAAGGGGAGGAGAAGCGGACCCGGGGCCGGCGGTTGCCCGCTCCGGGGCCGAGGCCGACACGCCCGAGGCGCGGGTGTTAGGCAAACGCACCGTTAGCCCGGTAGGCTCGGCGGCCGTGGTGGAGCAGGTGGCGGTGGAGGCGACGCCACCGCCCCTGCAGAGGACCGAAGGGGCGCCGAGGTCCGCTGAAGACCGACCGGCGTCGATGGATACGGAGGCGACGCCTCTGCCGCCGCCTCCGCCGCTGCGGATGAGGTTTGCCGTGGCGAAGCGGGGGCCGCCCCATTCAAGGCAAGTGTATTCTTGGCAGGGTCATGGTGCCTTCTAGTCGCTTTTTTGGTTTTGCGCTGACCCTGTAGGTTAATTTTCCTTAGTCGGAAGCGGCCTGCGGACGACCTCCCCTTGGCGCCCCTTAAGGCGCTTAAGGCGAGCCCCGGCTCCTCCGCCCACTGGGTGGCGGAGGCACAAGCCGCTATCCAACGCGGCGCGGCGTCGGCGAGGGTCGACCCAAAGGGGCCGCCCGCCCAAGGAGGGGCTGCCGAGGTGGCCCCTACACAGACAAGGGAGGGAGCGCTTCCGCCTCATGGGGGCGAGGCTCACGAGTCGGATGGGGCCGGCGTGCCCTTTGTTACCGAGGCTCTCGGGGTCTCCGAGGCTGAGGCGACGGAGGCTACGGTGCCCACGACCGCCGAGACCGCGGTGGCCGCGGTCGGTGTCTCTGCGTCTGCCGAGGCCACGATGGCGGAGGCCAGAGCCCCCGAGATCGCCGAGGCCGTAATTGCAGAGGCCGGAGCCCCCGAGGTCTATCCGATCTCCTCCGACGATACTTCCTGGGCGCAGGAGGTGGTTGACGCCGAGGAGACCGATGCTGTGGAGCAGCCGGCGCCGCTCTTGGACGAGGGAAGCTCGGCCCTCGTGCGGGTCCGACCCGAGCCTCGTGGGTGGGATCACCCGTGGGTACTGTGGCGGAGCCGGGACGACCCTGAGGGGGAGCCTTTGTTTGCCCTTGAGGACGTGGCCGAGGGCGAGCGCTGGAACACCTTCGAGCAGTATCGCCAGCTGGCGGAGCGGTCGCTACGGACGGCGCTGTCCGTGGTGGCCGACGAACTGCCCGGAGTCGCCCAGGTTCGTGTTTTCCTTTCTCGCACGACGTTTCCTTTCCTAATTTTGTTGCGACCAATGACCCTCGTTCTGCTTCCCCAGGAGCTCGAGACCCGGTCGCTTAGGAAGTCAGTCTTTCTCCAGTGGGAGAGGGGCGTCTGGGACCAGCTTCAGCGGCAGAGGGGCCTTCTTGCCGATGTTATCGAGCTTCTGTCGGCGTGAAGCGCGGAGGTGGAGGACCTCCACCTTCGCTGTGCCGACGCGAAGGTCGAGGCGGCCACAGCCCAGACGTAGCTCGCCCCCTTGGCGGCGCAGGTCAAGGAGCTGGAGGAGGAGCTTACCTACGCGGTCAGCGATCGGGATGCCTTCATGTCCTGGGCCAAAGAAGCGACGGCCTCAGGCAAGGCCCTCGCTGGGCAGCTGGGGGCAGAGGAGAGTGCGCACCGGCTAACCAAAGGCGCTCTGAACGAGGCCCTTGCTGCGGTTGAGGCCTCACAAATCGAGGCTATGGTTTTGAAGGGGACGGTCGAGGGTGAGTTCTAGTCCCCTTGTTTTGTTTCCTTTTCCTTATGTTTGCTCCCTGACTTCCTTGTATGACGCAGAGCTAGGAAGTGAAGCTTCTAGGGCGGCCGAGGCCTCTAGGTTCGAGGCCCAACGGTTGAAGGAGAAGGCCGAGGCCTGTCAAGCCGAGACCCGTCGCTAGGAGCAGAAGGCCAAGGGTGAGTTCCATGGGCTTCCGTCCCTAACTTAGGTTGTCCTTTCTCTCGCTCGACTTCATTCCATTTTCCACGGTGCAGAGTCAGAGGCGGAGATCATTTGGGCCGTCGAGGCTTCCAGCGCGGTGCAGACGGTGCTCGAGACCGAGATTGGGGAGCACGAGGCGCTGAAGCGTGTTGCCCTTTCTACCTGTGAGGCCTTGGAGGTCGAGGGGGTTCAGTCAGGCAGCTCCCTTGGGAGCCGCTTGATTGCGCTGAGCAGCCAGATGTGCGAGTGGCTCCGAGGGGCACTGCACACGGGTGTCAAGCGGGCGCTGGCTATCATCTCCTCTCACTACCTTGGCGTCGACCTCTCGGCCATCAGTGATGGCTATGTTCTGCCTGATGATGACGAGGAGGCCGACGCGGCAGTGGCGAAGCTGATGGAGGCGGCGGAAGGCCCTGGCACGGCGCTGGCGACGCTCTTCGAAGAGGAGGTGGTTCGTTCCCTACCATCTGCCAGTGCTGAAGGCCCTGAGCCTTGATCTGGGCCCCGGGGGCTATGTAAAAATAGAATAGGGGTTATTTTTTGTATCGTAACGCTTGTGGCCGTCGAGGCCTTTACTTTTGAAGTACTTGTGTTTCTTAGTTGTTTTTCTTATGTTTCCGAGCCTCTGCCCTCGGTTGCTCCTGATCGGATTTCGTTTGCAAAACAGCCCCTTGGGGCCTAAGCCGTCCCTTGAGCGAGAGGTAGTGAGGGAGTGCCGTAGACCGGAGGCGTAGGCCGTCTCGCGACTCTACCGGCCTCTTGCTTAGAAAATAGACCTTGGTCCGAGGGGTTTTTACAACTGATTCGTTAGAGCCTGCTAGGGACTTGGTGTAGGAATTTTTTGCAAAAAACAACTGAAGAATGGTGCATGGGACCTAGGGGACGCCTAGGGGGGTCCCCTATCTAGCCCCCGAGGGAGGCTTGGTTCTGCCGAAGCAGAACCGAGTTTCCCTTGCCGTGTTACTGTATTGCCGAGGCCTACGATGGGCTCGGGAGGTTTCTCGAAAAGTTAGACGAACTAAAGAACGCTTTTTAATTGTACTTCGAGAAATGATATATACAATGCTTGGAAATTTAGGGATAAAAGCGACGTAGCTGTTCTATGTTCCAAGCGTTGGTGAAGACTTTGCCCTTCTCGTTGGCCAGTTTGTAGGTCCCGGGCTTCAGCACTCGGGCAATGATGTACGGTCCTTCCCATGGCGGGGTCAGCTTGTGGCGACCCTTATTGCTCTGTGCTAGCCTCAACACCAGGTCGCCTACCTTCAAGTCTCGGCCTTGGACGCGTCGGGCCTGATAGCGCCGCAGGCTCTACTGGTATTTGGCCGAGTGTAGTAGCGCGACGTCTCGGGCTTCCTCCAGTTGATCAAGGGCGTCCTCTCGGGTGGTGCGGTTACTTTGTTCGTTATAGGCTTGCAGCCTTGGGGAACCATATTCCAAGTCAGTGGGGGGGATGGCCTCGGCCCCATAGACTAGGAAGAAAGGCGTGAATCCCGTGGCTCGGCTTGGAGTGTTCCTCAGGCTCCAGATGATCGATGGGAGCTCGGCGAGCCATTTCTTGCCAAACTTTTTCAATCGGTTGTGAATCCTTGGCTTGAGGCCTTGTAGGATCATGCCGTTGGCACACTCTACTTGGTCGTTGGTCCTTGGGTGTCCTACGGCTAACCAGGCCACACAGATGTGGTGGTCGTCGCAAAACATCAGGAACCTTTTGCCAGTGAACTACGTCCCGTTGTCGGTGATGATGGTGTTGGGGACCCCAAACCTGTGGATGATGTCAGTGAAGAACATCACCGCCTGCTCGGATTTGATTCGATTGATCGGACGAGCCTCGATCCATTTGGAGAACTTGTCGATTGATACCAATAGATGGGTGAAGCCCCTGGGGGCCTTTTGTAGAGGCCCGACCATGTTGAGCCCTCACACGGCGAATGGCCACGTGATGGGGATGGTTTGTAGGGCCAGGGCCGGGAGATGTGTTTGCCGGGCATAGTACTGGCATCCTTCGCAGGAGCGTACCAGCTTGGTAGCGTCGGCGACTGCCGTCGGCTAGTAGAACCCTTGGCAGAAAGCGTTCCCTACGAGCGTCCGAGGCGCCGCATGGTGCCCGCAGGCGCCTGCGTGTAAGTCCCAAAGCAGGGCTTGGCCCGCTTCGGAACTGATACACCGTTGGAGGACACCTGAGGGACTTCGCCTGTACAATTCGCCGTTGTAGAGGGCGTAGGTCTTGGCTCGCCGCGCAAGCCGTCATGCTTCGGTTCTGTCGTCAGGAAGCTCCCCCTGATCAAGCCAATCGAGGAATAGGACTCGCCAATCCACGTCCTGATCAGTCTGTGGAGGCTCAGCGTTGACTTCCATGACCTCGGGCTTGGTTGAGGGGGTCTCGGCAGCAGAGGGGGCGTCGAGCTTGGCCTCGGGTTCCATAGGTGGGCCCTCCTCTGTTGCCGAGGTGTATCTAATGGAAGGTTTGTGGAGGTCTCTGGCGAAGACGTTCGGGGGGACCGGGGCCCATGCCGAGGCCATCTTTGCCAGCTCATCGCGGCCTCGTTGTACTTCCGCGTGACGTGATTTAGCTTGAGACCGTCGAACTTGTCTTCTAGGTGTCGTACCAGCTTGCAGTAAGCCTCCATTTTGGGGTCGAGGCAGTTTGACTCCTTCATCACTTGATCTATGATGAGCCGCGAGTCACCTCAGACGTCGAGGCATCGCGCCCCAAGTTCGATGGCGACTTGTAAGCCGTTGATGAGGGCCTCATATTTGGCCACATTGTTGGAGGTGGCGAAGTGGAGCCGCACCATGTAGCGCATGTGTACTCCAAGGGGCGAAATGAAGAGCAGACCCGCGCCTGCCCCGATCTTCATTAGGGATCCATCGAAGTACAGGGTCCAGCACTCTGTCTGAATTTGAGTGGGTGGCAGTTGGGTATCTGTCCATTCAGCCACGAAATCAGCCAAGACCAGAGACTTGATCGCTTTTCGAGGCGCAAAGGTCAAGGTTTCCCCCATAAGCTCGATAGCCCATTTGGCTATCCTGCCCGAGGCCTCCTGGTTATGAACTATTTCGCCCAGGGGGAAAGATGATACCATAGTCACTGGGTGCGACTTGAAGTAGTGACGCAGTTTGCGCCGGGCCAGGACCACGGCGTAGACCAGCTTCTGGATGTGGGGGTAGCGTGCTTTGGTCTCGGAGAGCACCTCGCTGATGAAATAAACAGGTCGTTGGGTGGGCAGAGTGTGCCCCTCTTCCTGCCTCTCTACCACTACGGCGGCGCTAACCACTTGGGTCATTGCAGCGACGTAGAGCAAGAGGGGTGGCCTTGTTCGTGTCATGCTTGGTGAGTGCGGCGAGAGCGGCCGCCCGGATGCCGCCTGCGCCTGGGCTGCCGGGGCATAACTTCATCGTCGGACGGTGGGGCTCGAGGAGTGAGGAGTACCATGTCGTACTCATGCCCTAGAGACATGAACTCTAGGCTCCCGAACCAAACCACGGTGTCGAGACGCAATGGTTGTACGGGGTATGCCATCCAGAACCTGCTGGGATGACGAAACCGACACGTAGAGGCCCCTACCTGGTGCGCCAACTGTCGGTGTTTCGGACCGGGGGGTCCTCAACCAACCAGTGAATTTATTCTGCGTGCTCCTGATTCTGGATGGTGATGCAAAGAGACACAAGGTTTATACTGGTTCAGGCAATCGAGGCTCTACGTCCAGTCTAAGAGGTCGATCTTGTATTCCTTGCACCGAAGTGCTCGTAGTAGGGAGTTACAAGCTAAAGGAGAGAGGGAGCTGGTCCCAGGTCTCGGCAGGGTGTCGTGCGGGCCGCTTGAGACATTGCTCTCAGGCGGCAGGGATGTGCGTGCGTGTGTGTTACAAGGTGTTCCCCTTCGTCCCCCTAAAATGGCCCAAGTCCTCTCCTTTTATAGCCTGAAGGGAGGACTAGGACTGTACATGAACTAACTATACGACGTCGTGTGAATAGAGGCGGCGTGTCCGGGCCCTGTAGCCTGTTCCTGTGGCGGCGTGGTTGTCGGAGTGGTCCGTCCTTGGAGCACTAGAGCGGCATGGTCGTCCCATCAGATTTTGTGCGTCGTGGGAACCCCAGGACTGCCTCGGAGTGGGTGTGGCGGTGAACGTGCAAGCCACTATGGATGGACTATGCGTGAGGCCGAGACTTGGTCGATGCCGAGGCTGCACCACGGTGGAGGGGTCTCGGCAGGCGCGAACCCCAAGATCGCCGAGACCTTGGTGTACAGTGCCGAGGTCTCAAGTGGGCGGCTGATCATGGGCACAGCGTTAGGACACAGTGGCCGGTAATCCCGTCGTACCCTATCCCAGCCGGTATGGCGCTGACCATGGACACAATGTTAGGACATAGTGGCCGGTAATACCCGCCATGCCCTATCCCGGCCGGTATGGCGCTGATGCGACCTCGGGTCGCGTCGGCCATTCTGTGGCGTTGAGCCGTCGTCCGGCTGAGATTGCGGGAGTGGTTGAAGCATTAATGAGACATGACGCGTTGTCTAGAGGGTCGGTCGAGGCGGGGGGTGATGGGCTGCGGGCGACCCAGCCTCGAGCGACACGGAGACTGAGGCCTCGCGCGAGACGGAGATCGGGCTCCTTGCTGAGGCCTTGCGCGAGGCGCCTCGTGCGATACAGAGAATGTACCCCCTGTCGAGGCCTTCCGTGGAGAGCCTCAGGCGAGACGGAGACGGTGCTCCCTGCCGAGGCCTTCCCTAGGGAGCCTCGCGCGAGGCGGAGTTTGTGTCAGGATGCCGAGACCTCCTGCTCGAGGCTCGAGGCGAGGAGGAGGAGGACCCAGTGGGCTCGGTCGTGGCAGGTGAGGGGCCCACGGCTTACCTTCTAGCTTTATTTTTAGATGGGATTTTAGTGACCCATTTGATGTTTGCTTGGGGTACCCCGTTCTAAGGTACCCGACCCCTAGGTCATTCTGGAGACCGACCCAGGTGGCCTAATGGCCTCCCCTCGATGGAGATTCTGTGGGCTTAGCGAGAGGTTCAGGATCGAACGAGAAGGTTGAGATGACCCAGTTTGCCAGACTGGGCGAAGGCCACACGGTGCTCATCTACGGTTTTCTCTCCTGGCTCTGTTGTTTGCTCATGTCGAATGAGGCAACCGCTGCTTCATGACACAACACGGAGCGTTCTGGTGCATTTCACTGCACATGCGATGCTTAGTTCCCGAGCCCCCGGGCGGTTCAAGCCCTAACCGTCCAGGGGGTTCAGGCGTATGAGATGAATGCGCATATGGATGTATGAATGATTTGTAAAGAAATAGAGGGGGTTTGGTAGTGCTTACCTTGACGATTGGAGTGACGGGGTTCGGAGGGCTTTAGTTGGAAATGTCCGACCGGGACCTTGATCTCCTGTTCTCCTACTGAACATCTATGGGTGCGACGCCCTTAAGGTATCCGTTTGTGCTTGCCGAAGCTGAGGGAGCGGAACCAAGCGGATCCTTGGCGGTCGCAGTGGTATTTGCAGTAGTAGAAAATGTAAAAGTTAAGTTTGTGGGCGAGTCCTCGTGTGAACATTTTTTTTGTATTTAATGAATACATCAGTACTGTCCTTGTGATAGAACCATGATGTGCTTTCCCTATTTATATCCTAGCATAACCTTTGTTCTTACCCTTTCTCTCTCGTACCTACCCATTTATCCCATAGGGTGTGAACTTGGGAGTCCGGGGCATGGCCCGCGGGGCTCGACTGCTTGTGTCCGTAGGGAAAGGCGGGGTGTGTTCAGTTCGTAGTAAGAACAGAGTTATGTAGGGTAATCAAGGACATGGAATGTGTTTCCGTTCGGAGACAAAGTTGTTTGTTATGTGATGACAAAAGAAAAAAGAGGTAATATACAATATTGTACTCTTATGGAGCCCCAAGCGACCCAGGCTGAAAGTGTTTCGGGCAAGGGTGCTCTTAAGGGAGCATGTTCTAACTAAAAACGGTTTAGACCATATTTAGGGGAAAACGACATAGCTGTTCAATGTTCCAAGTGTTGGTGAGAGCATTGCCGTTGTTGTCCTCCAGTCGGTGTCGATGTTTTACCACCGATAGCCTGCCACGGGGGTACCCGGGGCAGTATGTTTGGGCTTCGGCGTATGCCGAACTCGATGGTTAACGCAAGAGACAGCCGATTTATCCTGGTTCAGGCCCTCGATCGTAGATTGAGTAACAACCTTATGTCCAGTCGGCCTTAGCCTTTGCGTTGGATTGATTGTCAAGTGTTGTGTCGTACTATTGTTCTCTCCCGCCTCAGGAGCCCTGCCCTCCTTTATATAGTCAGGAGGCCAGAGTCCTAGTCGGTTTACAGTGAGGTTTCCTGGTAGGATTACTTAATAGTTCTACTACTAAGATTACATGGAAAGAATCCTAGTTGGACTAGATCTTCTTTCTCCTTTGCGGGGTATCCTGTGGGTCCCGCATCGACAAGCCCCCGAGCACTTCATGGTTGAGCTCTGAAAGTCTCGCTTTGCTCTTTCAAGTCTTGTTGAGTAGGAACAAAATGTCATCCGAGTGCTTTCTGGAGTGAAACCTTGTAGCGCTTCTTAGGATCTTCGAGTGGTGAGTGCTTTTTTGAAAAAAGTACATCCATCTGGTTGTAGCCCCCGAGCCTCTTGCTAATTGGAACAAGGAGCTGGAGGATCTTGTCTTGAAGTTGCTCTGATTGTTCGTTGAAGTTTTATGAAAAAGAACTCGAATATGGCTCGTTCCGGGTTCTTTTTGTCGTAATGTCTTGAAGTGGTCTGCGTTGAGTAAGTGTTTTGGTGACGTGCGCTTTTTCGAAGAAAAAGTGCACTCACTGAGTGTAGCCCCCGAGCCTCTTGCTATTTGGAACAAAAAGTTGGAGGGTCTTGATCCTTTATGTTGCTTTAAAACTTGTGTTCTGAAGTAGTTTCCGAGACTTGGATTATTTCATCATCCGAGTAGTTACGCAGCATGCAGCCTCCGAGCTTATGTCCGGGTTCTTTTTGGTTGAGTGCAATTTTTCGTAAAAATTGCACTCACTGAGTGTAGCCCCCGAGCCTCTTGCTTTTGCTTTGCAAAAGTTGGAGGGTCCAGATTCTTGTCTTCAAAAAATTCTGTGGTTATGTATCCTGCTTTCTCCGAGTTCTTCTCTTTTAGAAAAGAGGTTGGATGAAGAGTCTTGATGTGTCTTGTATTCTTGGTCCTTTGTCTTTGGTTCCGAGCCTCCGGGAGTGGTTGAAAATGAAGGCCGAGCTCCCTAGCTTAGTTTGATTAAGCTATGATGTTGGCCGAGCCCCCGAGCGTATATCCGTGTTGTTTTGTTCAGGAAGAACTCGGATGCGAGGTCTTGGCGTATTCTTTTGATAGTCTGCTGTTGTCAGGTGTAGTTGTGTGGTGGTGGTTGAGTGTAAATGTCTTTTGTTCACGGGTTGTACTGTGCTGGTATATTCTTTCGAATATGCCCATCTTCGAGTACTGTTTCTTCTCGCCTGAGCCATCCATTATTGAGTCCTGTCTTTTCGTTGTGTCCTTTGTTAGGCTTATTTCGTTGGTACTCCTGGTCCATGTGCGCCGATCCTTTGGCCTATAAATACTGTCTCGGGGTGCTTGTTTTCCTCCATTGGACATTCTGTTGAAACCTTCGTGGTTGTGAATATGGTAGTTTGTGAAGTAGAGCAGCCCCCGGGCGTATTTTGTAGTTCCTGTGTGTCTTGTCGTAGCTGGAGGAAGTCTTGTGATAGGGATTAGAGGTAGGCTAGTCCCGCGACAGCATTGTGCCAGGATGTACGTGGTGGTAGTTGGAGGAAGTCTTGTGATGTGGGCTTCGTTCCTTCATCCGGCAGTTCTGGGTTGATCCTCGTCGCCTGTCTTGAGACCGTCCGGCGCAGATCAACACCATATCTAGCATCACATCGGTCTTGGGTAGACAGATGCCCGCCGGCCTTCTCTGCTCCATGTTGCCCCGCCGCGCTGCCGATTTCCGCCTTGGATGCACTGCGTCCGTCCTTTGAAGAAAACAGTGTAGCTGATGGCGGTCTGTCCTTCCGAGTAGCGATTTGGGACACGTAGTCGTTCTAGAGCTTAGTCGTGTCCGTGTTCCTCTTTGCTACTTTGCTTTTCGTGCTGCCGAGTTCGTTGGGTCTTGTAAGATTTGTAATCCTCTATTTTTGAAGTCGCTTGTAATGTAACGAATCTTGTCTTCTTAGTTGTCTTTGACTTTTCTGTTGTGATCCCTGTCGTTCATGAGACTACCGAGTTCTTTCTTACATAACCGGGTTCTTTTGTCCCTCATGAGGTAGCCCTTTCTTTCTTCTTGGTTCAACGAGTTGTTCTTGTAGTTATCTGATAACCCTGCTGTGGTGCTGTGCGGATAAGTCTGAAATCTGCCCATTGGTTTGTACCGTTGTGTGGATTCGTGCCCTCCGTCGTTTTAGCTGCGTCGGTAAATGGACCGTTGCGTTTCCACGCTGTGCTTTAACGGGCCTTATGGGCCGTTTGTATCACTGAGAAATCTATTTAAAGACCTTTTATCTTCCTTTCCCTTGTCGCCCAGCTCTTGCCTTTAAACCCTAGTTCTCAGAAACCCGCCGCCGTCATTGTCGCCATTGCCCGAGCGCCATCATTCTAGCTTCGTCCTCCTTAGCGCCTTTTTTGCTCCCACTAGTTCATGGGAAAGAAGAAGACCGCAAGCAAGTCTCAGGCGACCTTCGTGGACGAGGAGTCATCCCTGTCTTTGATTGAAAACCAGGAGTTCGTGGCCATGAGGGCAGCTCAGAAGGTTTGGCCTGCTCCAACAACCAGCAAAGACCAGCTGCGCGAGCTCGTTAGTGATGGCTTGATCCAAAGCAAAGTCATCGCTGAATGGAGAGTTCCGGGCGAGCATCGGGTTCCAGCCCCGGGTCCTGGTGAGATTGTCCTTTTTGTTTCTTTTGTCCACGCTGGACTTTGTCTTCCTGCTTCCGCCTTCCTTCATCAGTTTCTTGGCTATTTCAGGGTTAGTCTGAACCATCTAACCCCCAATGCCGTTCTCCATCTTTCTGTTTTTGTTCATCTTTGTGAAGCCTTCCTTGGGATCCCTCCTTCTCTCTCTCTTTTTCGCTTTTTCTTTCGACTGAAACCTCAACCCCGCCGTGAGGAAACCAGTGCCCTCGGCGGTTGCAGGATTCAGTTTTGCCAGGGTCTCAAAATCAAGTTTTTTGATTACGACCTGGTCGATTCTGTCAAAGATTGGCGTGCCGAGTGGTTTTACGCTGCCAATTTGATCCCTTCTCTTGCCGTTCATTCCGGATCCGGTCCTATGGTGAATGACCGATGGGACAAGAAGCTTGAGTCACCTACTGAGATTCAAGCGATCCAGCCACTCCTTGATAGGATTAGCATGCTGAAACAGCAGGGTTTGACCGGCTTTGGTATTGTTTCAAGTTTCCTTCGTCGCCGGGTTCAGCCCCTGAAAGAGCGGGAACATCTCGGCTTTGAGTATTCTGGGGCCGAGGATCCTTCGCGCATGGTCCCAGCTCTTGAGCTGACCGGTGAGGAGGTACTCGAGCGCCTTCAGAAGATGCTGAAAGGAGTGAGCGTCATTCCTCCTACCATCTCGGAGTTCTCGGCCATCAACCCGCCCCCAGCTGTGAGTTTGTCTATCTTTTTGTTTGAGTTCTTTATGTATTCTTGCTGCATCCGCTCTTGCTTAGCTTTTCCTTGTCTCGGTGTTTTATCCTTTTTCGCAGGAGCTTGGGCAGAACTTTGTCGATCCGATCCCCCTTGATGTTCTCCCTGCCGTGGCGGAGACTAGGGATCGCCTAGCTGGTACTTCTGTAATTAGTAAGTCTCGAACCTTTACAGCCCTTCCTGGGGTTTCTTCCGGATTTGTTGATGTATATGAAGAATATGTTCCTCGTCTAGTCCCTCGCGGTCCTCGCAGTGTCCCGAAGAGGGGGCGAATGGACGGGTCTTCATCTGGCTTGCCTGCCTCCAAGAAGCCTTGCAAACCAAGTACTCCCTCAGGTACTCCAGTTGTTGCTAGCATGCTCTTAGGTGAGCGCATTTAATACTCTTTGTTCTTTTATTTTCCTGTTTCTCTCTTGAACCGAGTACTTTTCATCTCCTTTTCAGCAGGTGCTCTGGTTTCGTTGGCTGAGGAAGAAGAGGATGATGAAGTCCCCCTCATCATGCGGCGGTGAGTTGTTTTTCATGTTCTTGTTGCACTGAATTTCTCCTCTTTGTTTTGAATTTTAGTTTTGAACTTTTTGAAGTAATCGGAGGTCGGGTGTGAGTTCTTCCGAGGCTCCCGCGCCGACTTCTTCTGAAGCTCTGGTGTCGAGTTCTTTGGTTGCCTCTGTCCTGAGTTCTACCGCTCCTCCGGTGCGGAGTTCTTCTATGGCTCCAGTCCCGGCTTCTTCCGCGGCCCCGTTGTCGGCTATCCCGCTCCCGTCGCTGGGTGGCGGGGACGTCTTCGCTGTCGTTGTTCCTCCTGCGAGGCCTTCTCTTGGCTTCGCGAAGAAGAAAGTGGTTGGGTGAGTAGATTCTAGCTTTATCTTTTTGGCTTTTATCTTCCTTCCTCTGGTTCTTAATGGTGCTTCCTTTTATCATCTTTCAGTGTTTCGTCTTCTCTCATTTCTTTATCGACTTCTTCTCTGCCTCCTGCCGTACCCACGAGTTTCGAGCCTCGGGACTCACAACATTCTGTTGATGAAGTCGCCGTGGGGGCTTCAGAGCTACCTGGCGGAGTTGCGAACTTGGCCGTTCCGGAGGTGACTGTGGCCGTCGCGCCGGGTCCTTCTGAGGATTTGGCTCCGACTTCTCTGGAGGTTGCCTTGGTCGCTCCTTCTTCGCCCCAGCCGGCCTCTCCTTCCCCTTCTCTTGCTTCCGGCGGCCCCTCGATTTCTAGTGACGTGGTGCAATAGTTCGATGCCACTCATCGGTTATCGGAGCTGACCACAGCCTGGGGGAGCTTGTCGACCCTTGCGTCTTCTTTTGGTGAAAAGCTCTAGGTAGGTTTTATTGCTACTTCTTTTTTGCATGCTTGTTTCTCTTCTATCCTTACGTCTTGTTTCTCTTTGTCTCTTTTTGCTCAGTCTTTCTCTCGCGATCATTCTGGCTTCTTCTTCTCATCTGAGAATGAGAGGAAGTTGTCTTCGGAGGTGGACGCTCTGAAAGCCGATCTTGACCTCCTCCGGGCTGAGTTGGAGATGGAGCGTCAAATGCACCAGAAGGAGGAGAAGACCCTTCGCGCCCGGGTAGTGGAGACGGAGAAGCAGAGAGATGCTGCGGTGGAGTCTGCGAAGAATGAATGCAAAGGTGCCGCGGGTTTTGCCTGTTTCTTCTTGTATTTTGACTTGTTTTTCTGCTGACTTCTTCTTAGGTGTCCTGTCTAGCTCTTCGAGTTGAGAAGCAGAAGCTCTCGGAGAGTATCGATGAAATGAAGGCTCTTGTCCGTTGTAGTCACAATAAAGCTGAGGAGGTAATTACTCATGCTGAGGAAGAACTCGCCCTTGCTAGGCTGATTAGGCGCGGAGCTGACAGAGATCTTGTGCAGGCCCAAAAAACTATTGAAAACTTGTCCGGGAAGCTGGCGACGGCTACTGAGAATTGGAATGCTTTGTGGAAATCTTTTCGTTCAGTAGCCGATGTCCTTCGAACTCCGGCGGATGACGGGCAATCTTGGGCGCAGTTTATTCCCCGGATTCCGACTCGTTTCCAAGAGTTTGCGAAGAGGTGTGCCCAAGTATGTACCAAGAATGTGCTGGCCCAGGTCCGGGTCCTTGCTCTAGAGGCGCCTCTCTCCAAGATAGCAGAAGAAGCTGATAACCAAGAATATCTTGATGCCGTTGAAAGGATGGAGCCTGAGGTCGAAGATCTAGCCAGTAGGGTTGTAGATAGTCTAAATATTGATATTTCCCTTTCTGATGACAATGCCTGACTCGATTGAGCATCCTCTTGTAATATTACACTCTTTTTAAATGAAGATTCTTTATTTTTGTTGATGTATTCTTTGCCTGGGTGTGGTTGAAGTTATTTGACTGGCTAAGTACCTTGTCCTGTTCCCGTCTCTGCTCCGTAAAACAACTCTGTGCGTTATTCTGACGAGGCCCCTCGATTTGTCGAGTACTTTTCTCTTCTTTCTCCCTTGTGATCCATCGAGTGCTTTGCGTTAACAACCTTTCGCCTGCGCTATGTGAAACGACTCGGTATAGAATGTTGCCTTGACAAACTTCGGCATCCGAGTGCTTTCTTCAGTGGCGCTCGTGCTTTTCTGAAGAAAAAAGTATTCCTATTCCTATCTGGATGTAGCCCCTGAGCCTCTTGCTTTTCGGAACGAAGTGCTGGAGGGTCTTTTGAAGTTAAATTTCGGTCGACTTGTTTCGGGTGTTAGCTTTTAGCTACCCTCATCAGCGGGCTCAAGCATCTTTTCAGCTATTTTGCTCTCGGCCGGGATGCTCAGGCATGTTTTCAGCCGTTTTGCTTTTTGTTTCGGGTGTTAGCTTTCAGCTACCCTCATCGGCGGGCTCAAGCGTTTTTTCAGCTATTTTGCTCTCGGCTGGGATGCTCAGGCATGTTTTCAGCCATTTTGCTCTTTGTTTCGGGTGTTAGCTTTTAGCTACCCTCATCGGCGGGCTCAAGCGTTTTTTCAGCTATTTTGCTCTCGGCCGGGACGCTCAGGCATGTTTTCAGCCATTTTGCTTTTTGTTTCGGGTGTTAGCTTTTAGCTACCCTCATCGGCGGGCTCAAGCGTTTTTTCAGCTATTTTGCTCTCGGCCGGGACGCTCAGGCATGTTTTCAGCCATTTTGCTTTTTTGTTTCGGGTGTTAGCTTTTAGCTACCCTCATCGGCGGGCTCAAGCATCTTTTCAGCTATTTTGCTCTCGGCCGGGACGCTCAGGCATGTTTTCAGCCATTTTGCTTTTTGTTTCGGGTGTTAGCTTTTAGCTACCCTCATCGGCGGGCTCAAGCATCTTTTCAGCTATTTTGCTCTCGGCCGGGACGCTTAGGCATGTTTTCAGCCATTTTGCTTTTTGTTTCGGGTGTTAGCTTTTAGCTACCCTCATCGGCGGGCTCAAGCATCTTTTTAGCTATTTTGCTCTCGGCCGGGACGCTCAGGCATGTTTTCAGCCATTTTGCTTTTTGTTTCGGGTGTTAGCTTTTAGCTACCCTCATCGGCGGGCCCAAGCATCTTTTCAGCTATTTTGCTCTCGGCCGGGACGCTCAGGCATGTTTTCAGCCATTTTGCTTTTTGTTTCGGGAAAACAACTCGTTGAAAGTCATGACAAGACATGCTGTGGACGAATGTCATCTTTATTGATCATGAGTATAAACTACTACATATGTTGCTGAAGAGTATTGCTTTTCGTCGATTGTGAACGTTGGTCCCTTGTGGCTTGCATATCTGTTTTTTCTTGAGTTGTTTTTACGCGTAGAATCTTCTTAGCTGGCTGATGTGCCATGTATTGCTGACTTCTTTTCCATCTTCGGTTACTAACTTGTATGTTCCTGGTCTGGTGACTTTTGTGACGATGAAAGGACCTTCCCATGGACTGAGTAGCTTATGTCGTCCGTCAGTCTTCTGTATTCTTCTTAGTACCAAGTCTCCGACTTGTAGTGATCGAGGTTGGGTACTCTTGTCGTAATGCCGTCTTAAACCTTGTAGGTATCTGGCTGATTGGAGGGTAGCATTTACTCTGACTTCTTCTGAGCTGTCGAGTTCTAATCTTCTTGTTTGTTCTGCTTCTCCTTCATCGTATTGTTCTATTTTTTGGGATGTCCAGATCAAGTCAGCGGGTAGTACGGCCTCTGACCCGTAAACTAGGAAGAAGGGTGAGTGGCCTGTTGCTCTGCTTATTTGAGTTCGTAGCCCCCATACTACTTTCGGTAATTCTTCAATCCATTTGGACCCATAGTCCACTAGTTCTTCGTATAACCTTGGTTTTAATCCGGCTAGTATGAGTCCATTAGCCCTTTCTACTTGTCCGTTGGCTTCTGGATGTGCAACAGACGCATAGTCTATACTGAAACCACAGTCTTGTGCCCAGCTCCTGAACTCTGTAGCTGTGAAGGGGGAACCTAGATCTGTGATGATTCGATTGGGCATGCCGAAGCGGTGCATAATGTCTTGGATGAACTCGACTGCTTTGGTTGCGCTGTATTCCGCGAGTGGTTTGTATTCAATCCACTTGGTGAACTTGTCGATTGCCACAAAGATGTACTCGAAGCCGCCTTTTGCTTTTTTCAGGGGTCCTACTTGATCTAGCCCCCAGCAGGAAAAAGGCCAAGCGGGTGGGATGCAGATAAGATTGTGAGCTAGTACATGGGCTTGTCTTGCAAACATTTGGCAACCTTTGCATTTTCTGACAAGTTCTTCTGCGTCTTTCAAAGCGGTTGGCCAGTAGAATCCGGTGCGAAATGCTTTGCCAACCAGTGTCCTTGAGGCGGCATGATTTCCACAGCAACCTGAGTGTATTTCGTCTAGGATCTCTTTACCTTCTTCAAATGAGACACATTTTAGGAGTACTCCTGATGATGCTGCTCTTCTGTAAAGTTTATCTCCTACTAGAACATAGTTTTTGCTTCTGCGAACAACTTGGGTGGCTTCTGCCTTATCTGCTGGTAATTTGTTTTCTTTGATATAGTCAATGAAAACTTGGGTCCATGAAGTGTTGATTATCAGGATTTGAACGCCTTTAGCCTGGATTTCTTGTGTTGTTTCACCGGGTTGTTTGATAGAGGGAACTGATAGCTCTTCTATGAATACGTCGGGTGGAACCTTTGCTCTGTCTGATCCGAGCTTGGTAAGGACATCTGCTGCAATGTTAGAATCGCGTAGTACGTGTAAAATTTCTAATCCTTGGAAGTGTTTTTCGAGTTTCCGTATTTCAGCACAATAAGCACCCATGTTTTCTTTGGTGCAGTCCCAATCTTTGTTGACTTGGTTGATGACCACTGCTGAATCGCCGTATACGAGTAATCTTTTTATTCCGAGGGTAATCGCGACTCGTAGCCCATGGATGAGGGCTTCATATTCTGCTTCGTTATTTGTAGCTTGCCATAATATCTGAAGGACGTACTTGAGTTGTTTTCCTTCTGGAGAAATGAGGAGAACACCTGCACCAGCCCCGCCTAGTTTGAGTGAACCATCAAAGTACATCTTCCAGTGGTCAAGGATTGTATCTGATAAAGGCTGTTGAATCTCTGTCCATTCGGCCACGAAATCGGCGAGGGCTTGAGATTTTATTGCTTTCCGTGGGGTGAAATTGATGTCAAGAGCTCCGATTTCGACTGCCCATTTGGATATGCGTCCCATGGCATCTTTATTGCGTAGGATGTCTCCGAGTGGAAAATCCGTCACCACGGTAATCTTGTGGCTTTCGAAATAGTGGCGAAGCTTCCATGAGGTGATGAGTAGAGCGTAGAGTAGTTTTTGTACATGCGGGTACCGGATTTTGGATTCTGACAGTACTTCGCTGATGTAGTATATGGGACGTTGCACTTTATACACGCGCCCTTGTTCTTCTCTTTCTATGACTATTGCTGTGCTGATTACGGTAGGAGTTGCCGCAATATATAGCATCATATCTTCATCTTTCTTTGGAGGTGTTAGGATAGGCGACGAAGTGAGGTATTCTTTAAGTTTTTTGAAAGCTTCGTCGGCCTCTATTGTCCACTCGAACTTGTCCGTCTTCTTTAGTAGTTTGAAGAAAGGTAACCCCTTTTCGCCGAGTCTTGATATGAATCGGTTGAGGGCCGCCATGCATCCTGTTAGTTTCTGCACATCTTTGACACTTCTAGGTGGGCCCATCTCTGTTATAGCTCGAATTTGCTTGGTGCTGGCTTTGATCCCGCGCTGACTGACCAAAAATCCGAGTAATTGTCCTGAGGGAACCCCAAATACACATTTATTTGGGTTCAATTTCCATCTCCATTTCTTTAAGTTTTCGAAGGTTTGCCTTAAATCTTCAATTAGAGTGTCTGGGTTCTTTGTTTTCACCACCACATCGTCCACGTATGCCTCCACATTTTCACCAATTTGATTCCCAAGGCAAGTCTGGATAGCTCTTTGGTACGTGGCGCCAGCGTTCTTTAGTCCAAACGACATGGTCTTGTAGCAGTAGGCACCGAACGGGGTGATGAAAGATGTCTTGCTCTGGTCTTCTTCTTTTAGTGCGATCTGGTGATATCCTGAATAGCAATCGAGAAACAATAATAGCACAGATCCTACTGTCGAGTCAACTATCTGGTCAATGCGTGGTAGCCCGAACGGATCTTTTGGGCAATGTTTGTTGAGATCTGTGTAATCGACGCACATGCGCCACTCGTCCGTGTTTTTCTTCTGTACAAGGACTGGGTTTGCTAGTCCAATCTGGGTGTAGGATCTCCCTGATGAATCCGGCTGCCATCAGTTTTGTTATTTCCTTTTTAATTGCTGCCTTCTTGTCGGGTGAGAATCGTCAGTAGCCGTTGTTTTACAGGTTTGGAGCTTTTGTTAACATCAATCTTGTGCTCAGCCAACTCTCTTGGGACCCCTGGCATGTCGGCTGGCTTCCAAGCGAAGATATCTTTGTTGTCCCGAAGAAAGTTGGTGAGCGCGAGTTCCTATTTTGCCGAGAGGTGAGTGCTGATAGTTGCTGTCTTGGAGGTGTCGCCTGTGCCTAAGTCGATTTGCTTGACGTCGGCTTCTTTTGGTGGTGCGATGATACTGGGTTTTTTAGCTGGTATTTCTAATTCTTCTTGGTTTGTTTCTGCAGCGATTGCGGCTATTTCTTTTCTTCCATTGTCGGCTTGCGCTTTAGCTGCAATTTGGATCGCCTGAACGTCGCAGTCAAAAGCGCGCTTTAAATCGCTTCGAAGAGAAAGTATACCGTTGGGTCCTAGGCATCTTAAGCAGTAGGTACGGATAATGTGGTATTGCCATGAATTTGGCCAGTGCTGGACGTCCGAGGATTGCATGATATGACGAATCGAAGTCGGCGACTTCAAATTTGATAAACTCTGTTCGGTAGTTTGAAGGAGTTCCAAAGGTAACAGGCAAAGTAATTTGTCCGAGTGGCATGGCTGCTTTGCCGGGTACTATTCCATAAAAAGGCGTGCTTGTTGGCGTAATCATCCCGGCGAGTTGTAGTCCCATTTTCCTTAGAGTTTCTGAAAAGATGATGTTGAGTCCAGCTCCTCCATCGATTAGTACTTTGGTGACGGTCATACCAGCAATAGTCGGATCTAGAACCAGTGGGTAATGGCCTGCGTTCCCCACGCTAGTCCATTGGTCTTCTCTGGTAAATTGGATAGGATACTTGTGACCAATTGAGGTATCTCTGGTGTAGCCGGTTCTGCCGTCATAATGGTCCGTAGTGCTAGTTTTTCTTGATGTTTGCTTCTGCAATCCGGAGCCCCTGAGAAAATCACTGCTACCGTTCCCCTGGGTTTTTGGAATCCTTTGTCCTCGTGGTTGTCTTCTTCTCTTTTCTGATTGTCCTCTTTGGTGTTTTCCTTACTATCTTTTCTTGTGTATCGATCGTTGAAAGTGTAGCAATTTCCGATGGTGTGCCTCCCGCCAGGGTGCAATGGGCAACGTATGTTTTCAATGTCATCATATCTTCTGGGTTTGGGAAACTTCTTTGATTTGTCGGCCATTGCCACAGTATTGTCTGGTCTATGTTTTCTTTCTGGATGTCTGCTATTTCGGTGATTTCGCTTGTCTGAGTTGTCCTGGTTGCTTCTGTCCGGGAACCTCTCTCGTGTTTTTTCTTCTGCAGTAATCATCTTTTCTACTGTACGTCTGAATTCTTCATTGTTTCTCGGATTTTCTTTGCAGAAGTCTTGGAATTGCCACCTAGCCATGATTCCGTGAGAGAAAGCTTCAATTACTTCTCGTTCGGTTATGTCATGCACTTGAGCTCGTAGTTCGCCGAATCGTCGATAGTAGTTTCTGAGACTTTCACCTCCCTTTTGCTTGAGTCCTTTTAGTTCCGCATGAGTGATTGGATGTGTGATGATTCCTGCAAAATTTTCACAAAAAGCTCTTTGCAAATCCTCCCAATTTCTGATAGATCCTGGGTTCAGTTTGTCGAACCATTGGAGAGGCATGGCTTCCAGTGCCATAGGAAAGAACAGGGTTTTGATATCGTCGTCTCCTCCGGCTAGTTCAATTGATTGTGAATATATTCTGAGCCATTGCCTTGGTTCAGTTTTGCCATCATACTTGGAGTGGTTAGACGGTTTGAATTTGTGAGGTAATCGTACCAATGCAAGCCTGTTCGCGAAACAGGGGAATCTGTCGGGTGTCTTGGTTTCTTTGAATTCGGATTCGGCACCTTCTTCTGGCCAACTGTCGTT
This sequence comes from Miscanthus floridulus, assembly GCF_019320115.1. NCBI lineage: Eukaryota > Viridiplantae > Streptophyta > Magnoliopsida > Poales > Poaceae > Miscanthus > Miscanthus floridulus. The sequence goes on from NC_089584.1 coordinate 113,067,052, forward strand.
TTTATGGGAATAATCTCGCGAGGTTGTCTGGGTAGGTACCCTACTCCTAGTCTTCCTTGGTTGTTCAAATCGGTGGCCTTGATTATGTTCCTTCCTACTTCCTCCGTCATGGCTTCCACCCGGCCCAAGTCTTTCGAAAGCGGATTTCCTTTGATTTTGATCTTCTTGCCTGTGGGTTGTTGATCTGGCGGGTAGTCTTGATCGAGCTCTCTCTTCATGTGTTCTCGGGATCGTCGATCGGAGCAAGTCTTGGAGCTGTTCATACTTCTCACCGGGATGTGAAGTTGTTCCGAGTTCTTCTAATGCTTCTCGAATCTTATCGTAAGGTGTATTCGCCGTGCGTCTCCCCTCGACTTCTCGTTGCGATTTTCTTTTGTCGTACTCAGCCAATTCTGACTCGTATCTGATCCAAGCTTCCCTGCGCTGCCTAGCACGGTGTTGACGCCCTTGCTTCAACTTGTTTTTTCTTTCTCTAGCTTGTCTCTGACTATCTGTTTCTCCGTCGTAGCCCTGGGCAAAAGGTGATATGTTGGATTCTGATTCATCTGATGATCTGACATCGGGTGCTTCCGGGGGATTTAATGGTGACCGCGGTCGTCGAACCATGAGCACTTCTCGCGCATGAGTCGTTCTGTTATTGGCATTAGTTTTCATGCTGTCGGAGTCGCTGATAACTTTAGTAGATGCCTCGGTGTCGTAGATCGAGTCTCCTTCTTGGTAAGGTAGAATAGCTGTTGTTGATGTGCCGACTAGTTGGGTTCCGCTATCCTCAGGAACGGAACCCGGCCAGTGGATGATACAGTCCTGCGATGTTATCGTTAGCACGAGACCCTCCTGAGCTCCTGTCAGTGGTATCCCGAATCTAGGATTGAAAGATCTTTCGACCTGTCCCTGATAGGATTTTGCCATGTTGTCGAGCCCAAATGGAAAAGAACTCGACTTCTTGTGAGAACTCTGGGGGTAATCCGAGTTGTTTCGGGTTGTGCTCTGGAATCTTTCCAAAAGAGAACTCGGCTTCCAGAAAGCACTCGGATAAAACTTCGCCTTGGAGCCTGAATTCGAATCGGATACGAGTGGTCGTGAAATCTGATTTGAATCGGATACTATGAGTTGCGCGAATCTTCTGGTGAGCTGATCCGTTGCAGTTGTTGAAATAGGAACTTCTTTAAGATGATCTGGATCTTTGAGGAGATGGCTTTGAAGCTTGCCGTTGTTGTCTGCCTCGCAGATCCATGAGCCGAAGATGAAAGTTGATCCCGTCGGGAAGATTATGTTGTCGAGGTCCATCGAGCTCTCGGATGCAAAGTCGCCGAAAGCCCCTACCTGGCGCGCCAGCTGTCGATGTTTTACCACCGATAGCCTGCCACGGGGGTACCCGGGGCAGTATGTTCGGGCTTCGGCGTATGCCGAACTCGATGGTTAACGCAAGAGACAGCCGATTTATCCTGGTTCAGGCCCTCGATCGTAGATCGAGTAACAACCTTACGTCCAGTCGGCCTTAGCCTTTGCGTTGGATTGATTGTCAAGTGTTGTGTCGTACAATTGTTCTCTCTCTGCCTCAGGAGCCCTGCCCTCCTTTATATAGTCAGGAGGCCAGAGTCCTAGTCGGTTTACAGTGAGGTTTCCTGGTAGGATTACTTAATAGTTCTACTACTAAGATTACATGGAAAGAATCCTAGTTGGACTAGATCTTCTTTCTCCTTTGCGGGGTATCCTGTGGGTCCCGCATCGACAGTCGGTAGGTGCCCGGTCAGGTTACTTCGATCATCGTATAGGGCCCTTCCCAAGGTGGAGAGAGCTTGTGCTTTTCCTTCATTGATTGGGTCCTTCGGAGCACGAGATCGCCGACTTTGAGTATCCTTCCCCTAATCTTCCTTTCATGGTACCTACGGAGGGTTTGTTGGTAGCGAGCAGAGTGGATGACGGTCATTTCGCGGGCCTCTTCGAGTAGGTCGATCGCGTCTTGTTGAGCCTCCACGGCTCGGTCGCGGTCGAAAGCCTTCATTCTTGGTGTGCCGTGGTCGAGGTCGGAGGGCAATACTGCCTCAGCCCCGTAGGCCAGGAAGAAGGGTGTGAATCCCATGGATCGGTTTGGGGTCATTCTTAGGCTCCAGAGAATCGCTGGAACCTCTGCTACTCAACACCCAGCATACTTATTGAGTCGGTTAAAGATGCGCGACTTAAGTCCTTGGAGGACCATGCCATTGGCATGTTTGACCTGACCATTAGTACGTGGATGTCCGATCGAAGCCCAGCCGATCTTGATACCGTATCCATTGCTGAAGTCTAGGAACTTTCTTCCGATGAAGTTGGTCCCGTGGGCAGTGATGATACAGTTAGGAACACCGAACCGGTAGATGATGTCGAGGAAGAATTTGACTGCCTCCCTCCGACCGGACATTGGTGATGGGTTTGGCCTCTATCCACTTGGTGAATTTGTCGATTGCTACGAGTAGGTGAGTGAAACTGCCTAGGGCCTTTTTGAGGGGTCCTACCATGTCGAGGCCCCAGACCACGAACGGCCAGGTGATGGGGATGGTTTGGAGCTCTTTGTGCTGGCAAATGGGTTTGCCGAGCATAGAACTGGCATCCTTCACATCTGCGGATGACCTTCTCTGCATCTCGTAGCGCAGTTGGCTAGTAAAAACCTTGGTGGAAGGCTTTTCCAACCAGCGACCTTGGGGCCGTGTGATGCCCGCAAATGCCAGCATGGATCTCGAGGAGGAGCTGCCTCCCTTGGTCGGTGGGGATACACTTCATGAGTACTCCTGATGGGCTTCATTTGTAGAGCTCGTCACCGAGCGCGACGAAGGTCTTTGTGTGTCGAGCGATCCATTGGGCTTTAGCCCTTTCGTGTGGGAGAACCTCCTCGAGGAGGTAGGCGAGTAGCGATACTGGCCAGTCGGTTTGATCGAGTGCTAGTATGGCGACGTTCGCGGGTGTCGTAGAGGTACTAGGGTTGAGGTCCCCGAGGCGCTGGGTGGGCGCCGGGGTCGGAGCCCCCGAGCACCGGTGGGGCGTCGGGGTGTGTCTAGATTGGGCCTTCCAGGGTGCGGACGGATGGTTCGTGGATGTCGTTGATGAAGACCCTGCTTGGGGATGGTTCCCGCCTAGCGGCCAGTTTTGCGAGGAAATCAGTGGCATCGTTGTCCCTCCGAGAGACGTGATGCAGTTCGATCCCCTAGAATTTGTCCTCGAGCTTGCGCACCTCTTAGCAGTATGCTGCCATGAGGGGGCTTTTGCAGGAGGACTCCTTCATGACCTGATCAATGATTAGTTCCAAGTAACCATGGTAACACCTCGGGTGTTAGCCTTGCATAACTTGACTTGCATAACATGAGCATGAGCATCAAGCATTCATAAATCATCATTTATAATTGAAACATTTGATCGAAACATATGAAACATTGCTTTTATCTCGTGTTTCTTGTAACATGTGCATATGATCATGTGCAAATGAATGCAAGTGGGTAATGTTGGTCACTAAAACACCTTAGCTATATTTAGGTTAACAAAAGGAACCTTGTTCATGAAGGCCACATTTCATGACCAAGCACTTAAGTGATATTTCATGTGATTACTTTCAATAGCTCTATGAGTGACCACTGCATAAAATGATAGGATGACCTTGGGAATTTCTTAAACATGCTTAGGGTATCATCATGAACAACTTTGGTATTTAGTGCTAAGGCTAGTTTGGTCATTTAGCCAGGGTTTGAGTATGGATCATGATTTCAATGTGACATGTTTGACTAAAGTTGAACTAGGTGTTAGAGACCTTGCATGGAGGAGTTCACTAAAGCAAAGTTGTAGTGTTTGACATAAGGAACAACTTTTATTTTTATGTCATGGACTGACTTAGCTTCTAACATGTTTGAATTGGACTCACAAAAATCAGCTTTTCACTGTTTTCAGCACTTCAAAAAATTTCTAAGTGTTTGCTCGACTAACAGCCTGACAGCCCTATCTTAGTGATGATATTACTCCGTCTCTGTTGCGAATTAGAACGAGGTACTTGAACCAAAGTTGTAGCTGGTACATAGGACTACACAAGTCGTGAAGATCGCTTGCACGTTGGAGCTTTGGTTTAGCCGATAATTCGCCGTGTAAACTCGCTATCAGGCATAACATCGGGTCACTGACGAACTAAATCGCGACGTTCAATGGCCGACCGGTTTCAGGCTTCGCACGCCGCGTGTCCCCGGCGACGGCCGCGCGTCGCCAGCGCTCTGTCCGCGTAGGCCACGCCACGCCTGGGCGCGGCCTTAACCCCGCCAGCGTCCGCCCGAGTCGCCCCGCGCTCCATTTTCGCTTCGCCTCGGCCTCCTTCTTCGCCCGCAAGCGGCCACCACAGCGCCGAGCACCCGTCGTCGCCATTACCGGCACCGGCTCGCTCCACCTCGCCATTCGCCACCGCAGCCACTCCACTGACTTCACCGAGTCTCACCGCACCCACCTGTGCTCACCAACAGCGCCTGGTAAGCCACCGTGCCGCATACGACCTCGCCGGAGCATCCCCGCGAGCCTCGTCACCGTGGCTGGAGCGCCACCGTCCACCTCTCCAGGCGTTAGCTAGCACGTTGAGTTTGTCTTATGTAGTATACGCTCGTCCGAGCTTGACCTTGCGCCACCGTAGCCCACACCGGCGTACCGCCATGGTCCAGCTCCGCCGTTCCGCCATGGCCGCCGCCATCAGCTCTAGGGTCGGCAATAAGACCGGCCAAGTGGCTCAGTAGGTTCGCCAGGTCACGTAGGTCATACCATGATGATGTCACCGCCGGCGGATTCGCCGTCGACGAGCTGTGGCCGCGCGTGTTGGCTCTGCGCCGCCGGCTCTGTTTTGGTCTCGCTGACCGGTGGGTCCATCTGACGAGTGGGTCCCTGCTGTCAGCGACTCTAGGTTTTAGGGATAGTTCAAAAATTCCAGATTCAAGTATGTTTTGTTATTTTTGTATCCTTAGTTGGGTAGCTCCTAAAATTGTGAAATAAATATGGTTGTGTTGCTTAGGAAGTGTAGTATTTAATAAAAATATGTTATTGGGTTCAACAGTAGAAATTTCTGGAGATTTAAATTATGATTTGAAATGTGCTTTTAAATGCCTTTGAATTTGTTTATTTTATATCTAGAGTTCCTGTGCTCCAAAAATTATGAAATTTTTGTGGTAAGCTAGTCTTAGCATATGTGAACTCTGGTAAAAATTTGAGGACCAGTGCATGTGTAGATCTATAGTTATAGATTTTTATTTTATAAATAGTGAATCCTTGTATAAATTTTAATAAATTAGTTATGAATCTAAAATTCATGAAATTTGTTGGAGGGTATACTAGTACCATAAAGATGATAAGAAAAATAAGAAATCTGTTGCTTGACACTTTTCAATATAGTTTTCTATTTATGCTATTTTAAGCCTTTATGCCTTGTCATTTTTGTATAGGATGTTCTACTTAGTAAAATGACATGAAATTTTTATAGTAGTCCTTTGATAGCATTAGTAAGGCTCTGTAAATTTTTGAGAATTTATTCAGCACATCTGATATATATTTATTATTTAACCTAGATATCTAAATAAAATAATAAAGGCAATTTAATAAATAGTTTGGGCTTTGCCATTATATTATCTTAACTATATTTGGTATGCTTAAACTGTTGGTAGGTTCTAGGTTGTCAAATTGTGAATGATTACATGAAGTAGAGGTGTTATTACTTTATATTGCATGTTAAGTCATTTCCGGACTGATTCTGGAGTGTGAGGAGTTACATGTTGAAACTGATGTAGACTGTAAAAATGGTTAATAACAAAGTTGTAGAGAATTTGATAAGCTTTCCAGAAAGTCTAGGATCACTGTTTTTGGATTTGTAGAACTCCAGTTATGAGTGCAACAAGTAGCTACTGTATGGCATAGTCGATGCATTGTAAAAGTAGTTAAGTAGTAATCAAGAAGAGATATGCACCTACTCAAACAATGTGATGCACTTGTTAACATATATGCATTCGTGATACTCATACCATACTCATGCATCTAGGATCGGAGGAAGAGATCACGTTGCTGGAATTCGAAGAAGCAGAGGAAGGGAACCCGCAGGAGGATCCGCAAGCCGCAGCTCCCGAAGGCGTGGAGCAGAACCCTGAAGAGCTTCCGGAGTGCCCTGACCACCGTCCTACTTCTTTTCTGCGAGGCAAGCCCCGGAGCATTATAAGTCTCCCAGTAATTTACAAATGTTTACTTACGTATTTATGATTGATGCATTAGGTTATAAGAGTTGAATGAAACCACTTGATGCATGTACATTCCTTGTCCAGATATTACACCTTTAACCGGTATAGGTCCAGGATCGAATATATATGCTTAGCCATGCTTAGACCGGTAGAAGTCGGGTGATGTCCTGTCACCTGCGAGATATAGGTGGATACCGGAGCACGGTTGGCTATACCTGCTATCGTGGAACAGAACCATGAGGTAAAAGTAAATTGAGATCGGACGGGAGGTCGATAGGGAAGCAACAAGGCATGGAGGTCTTGGGTGTGGACTTATCCCCGTCTGTGTCGATTAAGGACCGTACCGTTGTTGGCGCTTCTGACAAGATTGAACGCATGCCTCTCACTTAGCTGGCCGGATAACTCGTTCCGACCGCGAAGCCGAGTAATTCAACTCAGGCCGGGAACCGTTCTGTTGTGCGCTCCTTCTGAGGAACGATCAGACTGAGCCCAAGGGTAGGTTTGGCCTGAGCATCCTGGCATCTGGTGTTCCAGATTGTACGGCGCGGTACGGACCCGTGAAATGTGTACCTGAGTTGTATCAAAGGTGACCTAAGGCTATCGTGGCTGGTAGACCTGGGTTTGTGTTAGGAATAAAACTCCCAGCTGGTGAAAATCAATTCGAATCGCCGTCTCTCCCGGATAGCGAGAAACTTGGCTAGTCCCAACATCGTAGCAGCTATATTATGAAACATGATGGTTCAGAGGAATATGGAATTACAATACCTGCTATGGTTACTACTGTATGCTTCTAAATGATATAGCACATGTTTGGCACAGCATAGTTGCAAACCTAGAAATGGATAGTTATAATTAACTTGATAAAGGAATCATAATTGTACAACTGGTAATTGCCTTTTTCGCAAAATGTTGTCAAGTTACGTCCACTTATACAGCCTTGCATGATCCTTGGAGTCATTTTATTTCTGGTTCATGACGGGTAAGTCTAGCTGAGTACCTTCTCGTACTCAGGGTTTATTTTCCCATTGTTGTAGATGGCACTATGTATCATGGTTATTGCAAGAGTTGCTTCTATCCCGCTGTGGATGAGGAGTAAGCCTTGGGCGGGCTTCCTTAGTAATTCCTATCTTTGCTTTTGTGGACCGTGATCTGGTTTGGCACTGTATCAAACTATGTTGGAAACTTTATCTTCGAACTTATTTGCTTCCGCTTATTTATCAAACTCGGTTTGTAATAACTTTTATTCGTACTCTGATGATGAAAAGTATCTGTGAACTTTATGTAATATGTGGCATGTATGTTGAATCCTGTACGATCTTGGTTGTTGTAAATCGTTTATCGAGACCCGTCGTGGTACTCGACGGACTACCGGGTTTATATGGGTTCAAGTATGACAGTGCGACCGCTTGCGGATTGCCATTGTACTTGTACTCTTATAAATTGGTCGGTTCTGCGACAGACGTAGAGTCACGTAGCTCCGAGCTCGATGGCGATGCGGAGCCCGTTGATAAGGGCCTCATACTCCGCGACATTATCTGAAGCCAAGCCAAGAAGTGGAGGCGGATGGTGTAGCAGAGCCTACTCCCGTCCGGGGAGATTAGAACCACCCTAGCCCCCGAGCTGGGTGCCATCATGGACCCGTTGAAGTACATTGTCCAGTACTCATGGGTGATGTCCGCGGTCAGCAGCTGGACCTCCGTCCATTCGGCGTCAAAATCCACGAGAGCCTGAGACTTAAAGTGACGACTGTGACTTCATGGTCGGTGAAGTAGTGTAGGAGTTTCCTAGTTGCCATTAGTACATCGTATAGGAGTTTCTGCACCTGAGGGTACCGGACCTTGGGGTCGGTAAGTACTTCTCCGATGAAGTATATAGGTCGCTGTACCTTGAGCTGGTGTCCCGGTTCCTCCCTCTTGACGACTAGGGCGACACTCACCACGTGGTTACTTGCCACGACATAAAGGAAGAGGGGTTCTCCCCGCTCGGGAGCGACGAGGATTGGGGCCGACGTTAGGGACGTTTTGAGGCTTTCGAGAGCCTGCTGGGCTTCCTCAGTCCAGACGAAGGCATCCGTCTTTTTGAGGAGCTTGTAGAGTGGCATCACCCTTTCGCCGAGCCAGGAGACAAAGCGGCTTAGGGTAGCCAGGCAGCCAGTGAGCTTGGCGATCTCTTCGCCAATGGCCCTACGCCTCTCGTCGTCAAAACGACACAGGCGTTGCCTGGCGGGCTTTGAGCCTGGGATAAGGCGTAGTGCATGCTCAGTGACCTCCCGTGGTTTCCCCGACATGTCAGAAGGCTGCCATACGAAGACATTGCAATTGTCGCACAGGAAGTCGACAAGCTCGCATTCCTATTGGGCCAGGAGCTGGGTCCCGATTCGCACCGTCTTGGCTGGGTTGGTCGGGTCGATGCCCACCGCCTTAGTTTCCTCAAGCGGGCGGAAGGCCGTCGAGGAGATCAGTTTGTTGCAGTCTAGGACTGCTGGGGTTGACGACTCCCTAAGCTGCAGGAGCTCGAATGAGTTAACGACCGCGGTGGCGAGCTCATAGTGCTCGCGGTCGCACTCGAAGGCGTGTCAGAAGGCGCTACTCACGGTGATGATGCCGTTTGGTCCCAGCATCTTCAGCTTGAGGTAGGTGTAGTTGGGGATTGCCATGAATCTTGCGTAGCATGGCCGCCCCAAGATGGCATGGTAGGACCCTGGAAAGTCCACCACTTCGAAGGTGAGGACCTCCAAGCGAAAGTTGGCCTAGCTACCGAATGTGACGGGCAGATCGATCTGTCCAAACAGGTATGCCTGTGCTCCCGGGATTACCCCGTGGAAGGGGGAGCTTGTTAGGCGGAGCTCTGATCGGGGGATGCGCATGGCATCGAGGGTGTCGATTTATAGGATGTTGAGGCCGCTACCCCCGTCCAGCAGCACCTTGGTGAGGCGCTTCTTGCGGACGATGGGGTCAATGACGAGCGGGTAGCATCTCGGTCTTGTGACGTAGGAGGGATGGTCCCTCTGATCAAAAGTGATCGGGGATTCCGACCAGCTGAGAAAGGAGGGGACGACCGTCTCGGCGGCGTATGCCTCCCTGTAGCGTACCTTATGCTGGCATTTAGTCTAGACAGCGTCGGACCCGCCGAAGATCATGATGCATTCTTTGGGTTTGGGGAAGCCATCTCCATCCTTGCCTGCCGCGCCCCCCTCTTGGCTACCGACCCCTTGCCGTCTCCCTCCTTTGACCTGCCGGTCTGTCGGAGGAAACGTCTGAGGAGCTCATACTCCCTGTAGAGGTGTTTGACGGGGGTAGGCATGGTTGGGGCATGGACCATCCATGAGCTTGTTGAAGTGGTCAGGCAGTCCCTATTGGGGCTGCTTGGCTACGTGATCGACCACGGCGACCAGCGCGGGGCTGCTCGACCGGCGTCGATCTTTTTTGTTTTTCTTGCCCCTCTGTGTAGAGGGGCCTTCATCCGGGTCCATGCACTTAGCGCGGTTGGTGGCGATGTCGAGCAGGTCATGGGTGGTATGGGATTTCAAGCAGCCAAGCTTGTGGATCAAGGACTCGCAGTTCATCCTAGAGAGGAACGCGCTGATGACGTCTGCGTCGACGACGTCAGGGAGGGAGTTGCATCATTGGGAGAACCTATGGATGTAATCCTGCAGGGACTCATTGGGCTCCTGGTGACAGCTCTTGAGGTCCTAGGAGTTTCCTAGGTAGACGTACATCCCTTGGAAATTCTCGACGAAGACCCTCTTGAGGTCTGTCCAGTTGTGGATGCTATCGTGCGGAAGGAAATCGAGCCATGCCCGAACATGTTCCCCCACGCAAAAGGGAAGGTGTTGGATGATGAAATAGTCATCATCCACTCCTCCGGCCTGATAGGCGAGCCAGAAGTCTTCAAGCCAAATGCCTGGGTTGGTCTCCCCAGTGTATTTGGTGATGTTGGTGGGCGGTTGGAAGCGCTGCGGGAACGGTGCTCTCCGGATACGCTGGCTAAAGGCCCATGGCCCCGGGCCCTCAGGGCTGGGGCTCCGGTCGTCTTGCCGGTGGCTGCGCCTGGGCATGTTTCACCACTTCCCTCGATGGTTTGGCCGGGGTCCGTGTCGCCTGCTACCGCACGGTGGACGTCACTATCGCATCGAGCCTAACGCCGGTTGTCGATGACGTTGCAAGCATCCTGGTGTGGATCGGGCCGACCGTGTACCGGTGGTTGGCGTGGAGCAGGCGCCAGGTTGGAGCGTGGCGCGATTACCGCACCCTGAGCCAGGCCTAACGGCTGTGGCGGTGAGTGAATGGAGCGATCCATCTGGTGTGTCCTCGTCCCTAGGGTTTTGGTACCCTGAGCTGGGCCTACTAGAACCCGGAGGTTTCGGTAGACTGCCCGCTCCTGGGGGTCGGTGGGCTCAGGAATGCTACGCAGAAGCATCACCACAGAGGCGATGTTCTGGCTAGCCCAGGCGAATTGAGGGAGATCGTTCCTCTCGTTCATGATGTCATGTTGGACATGACGGGCGTGACCCCGGGCGCCGCCCGCCGGGCAATGCGCATGGGGCGCAATGGGCTGTACTGACGGCGCCGGTGTAGGCAGCGGCTGGTTCTGCCGTCGTTGTCGTAATTCCTTGGCGTGTGCTTGCGCAGACGTGAGGGCCCCCACACGCGGGTCCGAAGAGGTGTGAGTTTGCGCAGACTCCGCGCCCATCGGCAGTTGTCCCGTAGCGTCCGCCATAGCGCACTCCTGGGACAGACAGTGGTAGAGCGCCACGTCACCGATGCTAGAACCGTCGCTCTCGCCCTCACCATCCGGGAGTTCATGGGAAATGGCAGGAACGTAGCCTGCCATTCCCATAAACTCGGACGTGAGGGGGATGGTGCCAGCATCCCTTGGAGCCCCCGAGCGTATGTGTCCGTGGAGGACGCGAGGCCATAGGGGAACCGATCGTACGGTGTTTGTGGCATGGGCGGTACATTCCCATCGGGTGATTGGTGAGAGATGGTAAATAAAGAGCGAGTAGTAGTACGCATATTACTTACAGCGGGGTCTGAGCAGAGCGTTTGCTCAGAATGAAGCGCAAATGCCGCGCCATCGAAGTCGCGTGTCCCGGAGTCGATGGAGGACGTCCCTCCAACGGGTGCCGGGTCGCGAGCCTTCTCGTGGAGGTGGAGTACGCCGAGTCGGTCGGCGACGAAGTTTAGGCTTCCGAAGAGGAAGGCCTGCGATGGCGCGAAGATGGGTGGAACCCGCATCCCGATGGGCGAGAGTGCGGGGAACTCCAACGAGCCAAATCGAATCGTATCGCCCGAGCCCGCCGGGATGAGGGTGGCGGAAAAGTGGGCCATCCGATGACCAAAAAGTGTTGAACGTACAGCGTCTTCCCCACGGACGGCGCCAACTGTCGGTGCAGAAAGTGACCAACTAGTGAATATTTGTAGTTTTGCTGTACGTTGTGATCGGAGGTGGCCTAGCACTCAATGACACAGGTGCTCTACGTCCAGTCGGGGTCGGTCGGTGACTTTATTCCTGAGCTCAGGTGCTCGAAGTTTACAGTGGGGTTACAAACGAGAGGGAGAAAGATGGGGTGTACAAGAGGTCCGGTCGGCTCCGACCGGAAGGGCCGAGAGTGACAGGAACTTCGCTACGAGCTAGGTGTTCGAGCGTGTGCTTGCGGTCGGAACTTGGTGGTTCTGCGGTTGTGAGGTGTCGATGTCGATCTAAGGAACTCTGGCCTCTTTTTTCTCGGTCCCCCTGTTGGAGGGAGCACATCCCCTTTTATAGATGAAGAGGATGGCTCTACAGGTGAGAGGGAGAGGGTATGGATATCTTTAAGTCTTGCTGCCCACGCCGATGAGGATTGGATAATGGTAGGCGCCCCCAACACTGTTGATGTCGCTGTAGAATGTCAGATGCGCACGGGAGGTCGTGCTATCTTCTTTAGGAAGGATGGACGTCGGTACCTGCAAATACCATTTGATGCCTAGTGGCATGTGAGGAGTCGCGCTATGTTCACCCGGTACGGCAAATCTTGGTGCCCATACCGCGATCGATGTCTAGAGACACGCGGGGGGCTTACCGTATGGGAGTTTTAGCGGCCCCTACAATGCCGTAGGGGGAGATGTCGGCGCCTACAATATTGTTTGTGTCCTGGTGGCTGCAGAGTATTGTTTCACGCAGGGTATGGTCCCTGGTATAGTGGTTTTGACTTGTGAGCCTTGCCTTGTCTTTCTCCGCACGTCTTCTGGTTCCTACCGAACGGGGCACCCCCGGTCAGATGGCTCCAGTCGGCTCTGAGTGCGCCGGTCGGAGAAGAGCAGTGAGCAGGGTTCCCATGAGCCCTGGTCGTGGGGTCGGAGTCGGAAGTAGGACTGGGGGCAGGCCTTCCGATCGGAGGCCGGCTGGAGTCGACGAGCGATCCGGTCGGATAGGTGGGCCGAAGTAGCCGACGAGCGGGCGTTGCTCTTCTTGGGCCTGGCCTTTTGGTCGGTTGCTGGACCGCCCCCTTGCCCTGTTGTTTTTAGACTTTTGGGCCGAGCCTTGCGCTGAAGCCGGTCCCCGAGGGACCCCAGGTTTATGGACCCGACACATACTATAGCTATATCCTCGAGACATCTCCACACCTTGATTGGGATACCATCAGGGCCCATCGTTTTGCCCCCTTTCATCCTTTTCAAGGCTTCTCTGACCTTCGATTCTTGAATCCTCCGCACAAAACGCCTGTCATCAAACGAGTCGTCCAGCTGAGTGGTGGTGTTCTCGTTCTCACCATTGAACAATTTATCAAAATACTCTTGTCATCTATGTCTGATATCCTCCTCATTCACCAAGAACTGCTCTCTCATGCTTTATGCACTCGACTTGGTTGAAGTCTCTTGTCATCCTATCGCGAGCCCTAACTAACCTATAAATGTTATTATCTTCTTTCGTAATCAAACGTCGGTAAAGGTCCTCGTAGACCCGCCCCTTTGCCTCACTCATCGTTTTAAACTTCTCTATATTATTTGCACACCTGTCATATATAGGAGTATATTTTTCTAAAAAAAAGCCACGTGACCAATGTTGAGTTACTGACTCATTCATGGTAGAGAACTTAACATTTGGACCATGCGGAGCTTTGCACTGCACAAATATGAAATATGTTCAAGAGAGTTTTGGTCGAGAAAGTTTTGGTTAGCTTGTCAAAGATGCGTCAGGTATCCCTTCAAAAAATAAAAAAATAAAAAGAAAAGAAGGATGCGTCCAATTCGAAGCGTTTTGGTTTTCACACGATGCCGGTCTTGCCGGAAGCAGTGCTGACTGTTGACGGCCACTTGCTCAAGTACACGTCACCTTGTTCCTTCGCTCCGCTCCATTTTCTAACGGGGAAAGTAATGAAGTTTTTATTCTAATAAAAACACAATACTTTTGTTGTTGTTGATGTGATCACTATTACGTACTAGTGTGCTCTACGGCAAACCAGGCTTCTGAGCGAGCCTGTGACCCTCGTAGGTTGTTGTCACTCATTACTGCTCGGTCGGACTGACTGTTCTCACGTACACGTACTACAGCGACGGCGACAACACAGATCTACCGCTGGTCTGCTTGCTGCTAATCCAAAAAATCTACTGAAACGTAGCGATGTCATGGAGGAGATCGCCGAAGTCAAAGCGGTCTTGGAGGACGGATTCCCATCCGAAGCAGCCGTCCAGGAACTCCATCACCGGATCAGGAGCACCCGTGTCGTGCAGCGCCTCGAACCCGACCTCGGACGACGCCGACGGCGACCACCCGCCCTGCGACATCGAGGCCGGCGAGCCTCTGTTGGTGTCCGCGGACCCCCAGGAGTTGGAGCCGAAGTCGACGACGGCGGGCGCCGCTCCCAGCTGCTGCCACGCGGTGGCCGCGCCCTTGCACGTGTGTTCCCCGTAGTAGGCGATCTGGTACGCCGCCGGCTGGTCCTGCGTCTGCTGCACCCGCCGCGTCGCGTTGCATCCCTGGTCCTTGTGCGCGCAGCGGTAGTAGAGCCTGCAGAGGGATTATCAGCACGCATCGGTCAGTCGATTGCCACGACGGAATGGAACGGGTTGAGCTGATGAGCGCCTGAGCCTTCTGAAACTACAAACTAGTGCTACTTGCCTCGGGTGCTTGTGTCCGTTGACGTCCTTCTGCCCGTACTTCCTCCAGATGAAGCCGTCCACCGTCGTGCCGCTGGTCACCTCCTTGGTCGCCTCTGCGCCGCGCGCCCTGCGAAATTGAACGGCAACACTCATCATCGTGCTGCTTTTCGGCTGCCGAACAAATAAACAGAGGAGCCTGTTGTGCAAGAGGGAGGGAGACGGCAACGGCAGGCGGCAGCCTCACCTTCTCTTGAGTGGCGGCCCCGGAGGAGGAGGAGGAGACCAGCTGGTGCCTCCTCCCGCTGCTGCTGCGTCTTGGTGGTACTCGGCCGCCGCCGCCGCCGCCTTCCTCTTGCGCCCGCTGGTGGCGGCGGCGGTGGCGCTGAGCGCGTCGATGGACGCGGCCGCAGCAGCGGAGGATCTCGGCGGCGAGCTCCTGGTGCGGCGACGACGCCGCAGGGGACGCGGCCCGGAGCAGGTCCCCGAGGTGCGCCGCGGACTGCTGCCCCATGGTCATCAGCTCCAGGACCACGGCGGCCGGGGTGTCCAGCGTCATGACTGCCGCTCGATAGATGCTTATTGTATCGATGCGTCTGCTCGAGTGCTACTGCGCTAGTTGCCTCACACAGACACACTCTCGAGGGGTCGAGGGCTCGAGGCTCACCGCTCACTCGATGGCGTTGGTGTCCAGGTCCGTCTCTGGCGGATCCTGCGGGCTGAACCGCCAAGGGCCGAGGAGACGAGAGTAGTAAGACTAAGATGCAGGGGCAGTGAGCTTGCCGCACTCGATATTTATAGACCTCGTCTCGTCGTCTCAGGATTCTAGGCCAGCCAAGGGAAGGGAAGCCGCAGGAAGCGGTCCACGTGTAGTATGCGACAAGGCGGCAAGGCCCATCTGCTCTGCTGCTCCTTTCTCTGGGACGCTCCTCGCTGACGTACTAGTACAACTGTACTAGAGCCCAAGGCCTGAGTTGTAGCTACACGTTGCTACTGTAGCATTTTGTTGTTATTTGGTAATAAGCGTTCAATCATAGTTTAATTAGGTTTAAAAGATTCGTCTCGTGAATTTCGTCTAAACTGTGTAATTAGTTTTATTTTTTATTTATATTTAATGCTTCATGCATGAGCCCAAAGATTCGATGTGACGGGAAATCTTGAAAAATTTTGCAAAATTTTGGGAACTAAACACCACCTAGCTAGCGCCCTGTTCACTTATGCTCAAATTTGACTTATGTTGATTGTTATGCTGAAATGTTGTGGCCCCGTTCGTGTGTCTTTAAACTTGGCTTGATCCGCTTCTTTTTTCATCCAGAACAGTGTTTTTCTCTCACAAATTCCTCTAGCATTCCTCCAAACCATCCAAATTCCTCCAAGCAAACGGGTCAAATGAGAGAAAATATTATACCATAACTAAAAAAAATAATGATAGATCACGATCACCGAGGCTAATCTTTTTGATACGCTCGCACGCGGGCCGGGCGACCCGGAGCCGGATCGTCAAATGGAACATACACATACGTGACCGTACACGCCGATGCCGTAAAGTGGTTAGCACCAAAACGTGTTGCGCCTTTATACCACAATTATTATTATATTTATAATCCGTGCGCACGCCAGTAGAGAGTGTGTCTATATATATATAAAATAGATAGATGGACAGACAGACAGACACGCAGGACGGAGCCTGGGGGGAGGGGGCTGAATGAAGCGCTTGCTACACGTGCTACACGTCACGTACTCACATGGGTTCAGTTGAGCTCAGTCCAGTGTGTACATATGCCTCCCTCTCTAGTCGCGGTAACTGCCAAGCTCTTGTATATTCTACAGTAATTAGTGTACTAATATACATCGGTCTCTAGAGCATCGCTCGAATATGATTTGATTTCCGCTTGATTACGCGATGGATCGGCCCCGGCCCCCATGTGCCGAACCCGTGGTCAGCGGTTCCGCGGTCGCTGCCGTGGCATCGATACCTAGCTCCATCGCTAGTGTGATTAATGCACAAGCAATGCCCCGTGTGTGTGTGTGTCCGTGTGCGTAGGCGAGATTCCGATCCGAGCGAGGCAGAAATAGAAAAGGCGAGTGCCCCACGTTCGAAGAGAAACAAAAAGAAAACGGCGAGTGCCCCAGGGGGCCCGCCGGGCCGGACGAGCGAGGTTAACATGCATGCACTGATGCACGGTTCCTCCGATACTAAATGATCCCATCAAGCAGCTCTCTGCCGAAGGTTCGGTATCAACCGTAACTCCGGCGATCCGTCTCGAGTTCAATGTACCCTCTGTGGTAGGCGAAAAGCCACGTATATTTGTAGCCCTAAGCCCTAACATAAAAAGTTAAAAACCAAATTAAGCCAAAAAAGAAGGGTTCACCGTAGCCGTGTAGTTATCCGGATATGAACCAACACTGCATTTCCTAAAGCAGCGCGGAACGGAAATGATCATCTTTTTTAAGATGCTTAATCAACGGCTGACTGGCCCGGGACGTGAGAACACTGAGTATACAGTCTTCTGGGACTCTCATATATGCTTTGAGTAGAGTAGCGTGATTAGGTTCCACGTACAGCACGGGTGGGGTGACCGGTTAGGGCCACGCTTTCTCACTTGACTTCCCAACATGCTCTTTGAGTGCTACTGCTACTGTGCTTGACATTCTTATTCTATATCTTTCACGAAGAAAAAGCATTCAGGACTGGACATCATGTGTTACGATTACGTCGTCGATGCTGATTATGATCATACGATGTCTTTATATTCCTTATTATTATATAATATTAATGGTGCAATTAGTTTGGTTAGCTCGAGGGGATGGGCATCAGCATGGAAATATGACAACAAGGTGGAAGGCTGCTAGGTGCTAGGTGAGGGTTATTCGGGCTCTACTAATTGAAAGAAGTAGATGAGCAGAGCCAAGGAAACTTAAGAGGAGGTATGCATGCATGTTTAACATAATGTTCTATACCCATACCTGCTAAAGCCTGATTAAGGTTGATATTATATATGATAGATGTGGTGCACGGTTCGTTACAAGATACCACCCCCGAAACCCAAACAATTGCTCCCTCTGACCCGAAATAAATGAAATTATGGAGAAATTAGCATCACTGGATACACCGTGAGATATATTTTTGTAATCTACTTATATGGTGTCATAGATGTTCTTATTCTTCACTGTAAAGTTTTGACTTAGGATGACTCTAGAAGTTGATTTGTTTTGGGACTAAGGGAATATGTAGTTTTGTCTTGGCAAACATCGTCCTTTGTTGTGTTGATTTTTGAAAATATCAGCTAGTGGATTATTTTAATTTGAAGTTGAGCTAACACCGAAAGGAACGCGTGCTTTGCCGAGGGTCTGAGGCTTTGCCGAGGGCCAAATATCGGGCACTCGGCAAAGACACTCTTTGCCGAGGGCCAAATATCGGGCACTCGGCAAAGACACTCTTTGCCGAGGGCCAGCCACAGGAGCCCTCGGCAAAGAACGGCCCTCGGCAAAGAGGCCTTTGCCGAGGGTCCGGCCCTCGGCAAAAACAGGCCCACGGCAAATCAAATCTTTGCCGAGGGCCGCGGCCCTCGGCAAAGATGCCCTCGGCAAATTAGGCCCGTTGGGTCACGACGGCCATTCCCGTCAAGCTTTGCCGAGGGCCACCCGTTAAGCCCTCGGCAAAGGTTTTTTTTTTCTGTGAAACCAGTTTTTCGGCAAATTTTTTTTGAACCAGTTTTTCGGCCAAATTTTTTTTATAAATCGTCTTTGCCGAGGGCCCGAGGCGAGGCCCTCGGCAAAGATTTTTTTTTGGTTTTTTAGCCCAGTTTTTTTGTGGTGCTACAATACATTGTTTTGAACTCAATTTTAAAATTTGGGCCAATTTTGACTTTTTTTGTATATTTCCTTAATTTATTTCGTTTCTTTGATTTTTTTCGAATATGTCAAATTTGAACTGCAGGTGCATGGAATATTACAATGTAGTGTTTCGAAAAATGTTATTCATGTTAATTGGTGCATGTTGAGTCCCTATCCACGAACTCGCATCAAATTTCGCGCATCTTCTTCGCGTAACATGACGACCGACTTGCCGGAAAAGTGTTTTAAAATTATATAAAATCCATACGAAGTCCGAAAATCACGAAACTTGACGAGATGTCATGTTATCGCATGTGTAGGCTGTGGTAAAAAATTGAGAAGGTTTCGAGCGAGTTGCGACGTCGGATGCCTGAAACCCAGACATCTCCACATGTCACCACAGCCTACACATGCGATAACATGATATCTCGCCAAGTTTCGTGATTTTCGAACTTCGTATGGATTTTATATAATTTTAAAACACTTTTCCGGCAAGTCGGTCGTCATTGTACGCGAAGAAGATGCGCGAAATTTGATGCGAGTTCGTGGATAGGGACTCAACATGCACCAATTAACATGAATAACATTTTTCAAAACACTACATTGCAATATTCCATGCACCTGCAGTTCAAATTTGACATATTCGAAAAAAATCAAAGAAACGAAATAAATTAAGAAAATATATCAAAAAAAGTTAAAATTTAAAATTAAATTTTAAATCAAGTATTATAGCCCCACAAAAAAACTGGGTTCAAAAAACCAAAAAAAATTACCGAGGGCTCTTTGCCGAGGGCCTGGCCCATGGCCCTCGGCAAAGATTTTTTTTTAAAAAAATAAAAAAATATTTGCCGAGGGCCCTGGATCTGGGCCCTCGGCAAAGGGCCCAAACCTAAATCGGGCCGCCAGCCCAAATTCCCGATCGAAATCTTGTCAAAAAAAATTCCCGATCGAAACCACATCTCCCTCCCCACGCGCCCGCTCGCGGTCGGCCCCCGCGCCTCCACCACCACTGCCGCGCACCCCGCCGCCGCGCGCCCCGGCTGCCCCGAGCCCGGCCGCCCCGCGCGCCCCACCACCGCGCGCGCACCCCGGCCGCCCCCGCGCCTCCACCACCGTCGCCGCGCACCCCGCCGCCGCGCGCCCGCCGCTACGCGCCTGGCCGCCCCGCGCGCCCCACCGCCGCGCGTTGCACCCCGGTCGCCCCGCACCTCCACCACCGCCGCCGCGCACCCCGCTGTCGCGCGCCCCACCGCCCCGCCGCCCCACCACGCCCAGTGGCGGCCGAGGTCGCGCCCTGCCTCCCTTCCCCGTCTCCGTCGAGCAAGGGGAGGTCGGCCGCCCCGGCCAGCCCTCCGGCGGCCCCCCCTCGCCGGCCTTCCCACCCCGACCCCAGCCCCCAGGCCACCCCCGTCGCCGGCTGCTGTTGGAGGGGAGGAGGCAGAGGGTGAAGTTGGAGGAAGAAGAGAAGGAGAAGAGGAGAAGGAGGAAGGGGAAGAAAAGGAGAAGAAGAGGAGGAAGAAGGGGAAGAGAAGGAGAAGAAGAGGAAAAGGAGAGAAGAAAGGGAAGAGGGGGAGAGGAAGTACTCCAACGCTGCTCGACCTCGCCGGAGAAGAAAGTGACCCCCGCCACCGCGACGCCCGACTCCACCGCAACCCTAGGTAAAACTCTCGTTGTCGGCCTTCGTGCCGTATGTGGTTGTGTGGGCCTTCGTGCCGTAAGTTGATATGAGGGCCTTCGTGCCGTTGTGGTTGTCGGCCTTCGTGCCGTTGTGAATGTCGGCCATCGTGTCGTTTTTTGTAGGTTTTGGAAACCTCCCCGTGCAGGGGAGGTGCTGCCGAAATTTTGAACAAACGATAACCTATTGTCTTTTTATGCAGAAGAAGAGTAGGTCGGAGGGGACCCGGAGGACCCCGATCGTCTTCGTCGACGTCGCGGTTCTGCCTGCACTGCGTCGCATCGCCACTGCGTCGATTCGCCACTGCCCCGCTAGCCTTACTTCACCGACACCCTAGGTATAAATAACCTCTTTTTCCACATGTCTGTCGTAGCCCACGCGTAACCCAGTTAGGCGTCTCCTGTCCGAAAGAGATACGGTCGTAGGTATGCGGATCTTTGCGTATCTGCGACCGTATCTGTTTTGGATTGTCCACGTTTTTTGGACAGCCCGTGGATGCGTAGATGGGTTAGTTTCCATGGTCCGCTCCGGTCTGAGAAGGAGTTTCGGCAACACCTCCCTGTTGTTCTCCAGATACACACTCTCCCTTGCAGGACGTGTATCGGGAGAACAGCGGGGAGGTGCTGCCGAAATTCTATCTCAGAGAGGAGGGGAGCATGGAAACTGACCTCATCTACGCATCCGCGGGTGGGATTAGGACCTATCCTCACCTATTAGACAGTAGGAACACCGCGTAGATGCAATTGATGGTCACAATACTCTATGATGTAAATGTTAAAGGATGGAGGACCGTTAGTGGATGTACACGGGCTGGAGAAGCGGGAGTGACTACGACTATGAATGGGTGAAGGGGACAGATGGTTTCTTGAAACATGCATTTGGCCCAGGAGCAGGAGGACATTGTCTAGTTTGGTGTCCCTACAGCAAATGTGACAACAGGAGAAAAGTAGACGAGAAGACCATGGGTAGACATCTTGTGTTCAATGGTTATACGCCTAGCTACCAGCAGTGGATCTACCATGGTGAAGCAGATCGTATAAGAGCGGAGGTGGTGAGACCACGCCTCGAGGCTTTTGATGATGATACCGGGGTAGCAGACATGCTAGATGACGCCCATCAAACTCACTTCGCTGAACGACGTGAGAAGGAGGAGATGGAGGAATCCACAAAGGACTTCTACAAAATGTTGGACTCGGCACAGAAACCCCTTCACGAGTGTACAATGATTTCTCAGCTGGATGCGATTGGACACGTAATGGGGTTGAAGGCCCAGTTAAACCTGAGTCGAGAATGCTTTGGTAAGATGTTGGCCGTGTTTGGCACCATGCTACCGGAGAAGCACACTTTGCCGACAAACTTGTACGAGGCAGACAAACTCCTTCGTATGCTTAAGATGCCGTATGACAAGATACATGTTTGTCTAAAGGGGTGCGTCCTATTTAGGAAAGAACACAAGGATGCAAATTACTGTCCGAAGTGTAAATCCTCCAGGTACCTGGAGGTAGACTCCGGTGATGGTCAGAAGAAGCAGCTTCCGATCCCCGTGAGAGTGCTATGGCACCTTCCTTTCCTACTGAGGATCCAACGGCTATTCATGACTGAGGAATCTACGAAACAGATGACATGGCACAAAGATGGCAAACGGTACAATCCTGGGAAGATGGTACATCCGTCTGAAGCTGAAGCATGGACGTATTTCAATGACAAACATCATGACAAAGCAGCTGAGGCCCATAATGTACGTGTCACGCTGGCAACAGATGGGTTCAATCCTTATGGAATGATGGCTGCCCCATACACATGCTGACCCATTTTTGTTATCCCCCTCAATTTCCCTCCCGGCATCTCCTTTCAACGGCATAACATATTCTTGTCGTTGATAATTCCTGGACACCCGGGGAGTAATATGGGTGTGTTCATGGAGCCTGTGATTGATGAATTGATCTACGCTTGGGAGAAGAGGGTATGGACATACGATCGAGCTACAAAGACAAGCTTCAAAATGCACGTTTGGTACTACTACTCCCTGCATGACTTCCTGGCGTATGGGTTATTCGCCACCTGGTGTGTTCACGGGAAGTTCCCATGCCCAGTATGCAAGGAAGCCGTGAGGTTCATTTGGTTGAAGAAGGGTGGCAAGTATTCGTTGTTCGACCAGCATCGTCAGTTCCTCCCTCTAGACCATGAATTTAGAGAAGACATCAAGAGCTTTACGAAAGGTGTCAAAGTGACAGACCCTAAACCGCACTTGAGGACTGGTGCCGAGGTTCGTGTTCAGATAGATGCTCTCGTGCCCAATGAAGAAGGTGGTTTTATGGGATATGGTGAGGAACATATGTGGACTCATAAATTCGGCTTGACGAGGCTCCCCTATTTCGATGACCTTCTTCTACCACATAACATTGATGTAATGCACACTGAAAAGAATATCACCAAGGCACTTTGGGGAACTCTCATGGACACTGACAAGTCTAAGGACAACGTTAAGGCTAGAGTGGACCTAGCGACGTTGTGCGATAGACCGAATCAAGCGATGCAGCCTCCTAGTGGCCGAAACAAGAACTAGAAAAGGCCTAAGGTCAATTTCGTCTTGCAAATCGATCAAAGGAGGGAGGTACTAAAATGGATCCAGATGTTAATGTTTCCAGATAGATATGCAGCGAATCTTAGTAGGGGAGTGAACTTAGGCACTCTGCGAGTCAACGGGATGAAGAGTCATGACTACCACATATGGATTGAGCGGCTTCTTCCGGTGATGGTCCGAGGCTATGTCCCTGAGCATGTCTGGCAAGTGCTGGCAGAGTTGAGCTTTTTCTTCCACCAGCTTTGTGCCAAGGAGATA
Source organism: Miscanthus floridulus (assembly GCF_019320115.1). Taxonomy (NCBI): domain Eukaryota; kingdom Viridiplantae; phylum Streptophyta; class Magnoliopsida; order Poales; family Poaceae; genus Miscanthus; species Miscanthus floridulus. Next base: position 113,089,702 of record NC_089584.1, read on the forward strand.
TCTCGGACCGTCGCTCAGGACTTGGAAAAAGCGACACATGTGTTGCTCTGTAAGCTGGAGAAGATCTTTCCACCCGGCTTCTTCTTGCCGATGCAACATCTGATTATGCACCTCCCGTCTGAGGCACATTTGGGGGGCCCATGTAGGTCCGTTGGTGCTATCCAATCGAGAGATGTCTAAAGACTCTTCGCAAAAAATATACAAATAAAGCCAGAATTGAGGCTTCCATTGCAGAGGCATGCCTTCGGGAGGAGGTGGCAAACTTCACAACGCTATACTACAAGCCGAACCTTCCTAGCAATCATAATCCACCCCCTCGTTATAATACTGGCAAAAATTAATCGACCCTGAGCCTTTTCCAAGGACAACTCGGCAGCGTAAGTGGATCAACCCCAAAGCTATTGGGAAATGAAGAGTGGCGCAATATCATGCTATATGTGTTGAATAACCTTACCGAGGTGCAGCCGTTCATCAAGTAAGTTCTCAACGAACTTATTTCAATATGCCGTCACTATTCTGCATCCAACCCCATTGATTCTCGTTCGGACAGGGAATTTGTTCGTGAATTCTGGCATCAATCAAGGGATCCTACCTCGCATGAACAAGACACCCTTGTTTCGTGGGGTGCGGGAGCGGGGAGGCCTGATTTCATTTCTTGGTTCAAACAAAAGGTAATGTCCAATTTAGCTCGTACGTTCGATCGTCCAAGGTGATCATACGTTTGATTAATATAACGATCTATCATGCTTCACCTTGCAGGCCCAGACCGATTCGTCCATGAGTGACGAGTTGAAACAGGTTGCAAACGACTATGACGTTAGGGTGAAGTCATTTACCGGCTATGACGTGAATAGATATCGCTTCCACACAACAAGTTACGAGCATATTCGGCCCAAATAAAAAACCACAAATAGCGGAGTTTGTACGCCCGGCACTGATGGCCTCGACTATCATGGTTGAGTTGAGGAAATCTATGAACTCTCATTTCTTGGAGACGAACCTCTTAAACCTGTCATGTTCAAATGCCACTGGTTTAATCCTCGATCAACGAGACGAACCCCTCATCTTGGACTAGTCGAGATTCAAGAAGATTCCATCTATCCTGGAAAAGATGTCTACATTATGGCTCAACAGGCCGTGCAGGTGTATTATACTCGATACGCCAACCAAGACAAAGAGGATCTTAAGAGTTGGGCTATTGTGAACCAGGTATCTCCACATGGTAAACTACCTGCCCCAAACGATGATGATTACAACTTCAACGCAAACACATATGATGGACAGTTCTATCAAGAAGATGGGCTAACAGGCACGTTTGAGATAGTCTTACCCGAAGCAATCGAAATGGAAATAGACAACAAAACAGTTGATGACGAGGTCGATGGAGATGTGGTGGTAAATGCCAAGGACATATCAATGCTTGAGCGATTACTTCTAGGCAATGACGATGATGACAACATAGAACCTTCGGATAGTGTTGCCCATTTGGACAATTTTGACAGTGATGATGAGACCTATGATCCCAATCATGAAGATTATTCCTAATACATGTAATACTATGGTTTTTTAATTTGTGTTTTGTTTATATATTTTGAATCTATTTCTAATATATGTACTAATTAGTCTTGTTCATTCTTTGTGATTGCAGGTGATTGGACAAAGATGGCGAGCAGACGTCCATGCCGTGACATGCCCTCGGTTTACGGGAGAGACCGCCCTCTCCTTCGAGGTGAGGGGTCGTCGTCTGGGGCAGCGTCCGCAGGAGGTGATGAGAGGAGGACCAGGGGCAGCCGCCGCAGGAGGCAGCGGTCTTCTCCCTCGACACGTGACGAGGTGCTGGAGGAGGAGCACGTGACGGCCACGGCCACGTCCTCGTCGGAGGACGAGAGGGGTCAATAGACAGGCGAGGGAGGTGAGGTGCTCGAGGGCGAGGGAGAGGGTACCGCTACCCGGACTCTCTATGAGCGAGGTCCCGCGAGCCTCCCTCCGGTTCTGATTCCTCACAACCGCCTAGTGATTCGGCCTATGGCAAAGAGGTAAGTAACTATGGATGTTATCACAACTACTTCATAAGATATGTTGGAAATCTTAAGAGAAACTGATAAATTTTCTTAATCACTTGTGCAGGGCCTGGTTGGTTTTGTCGGGTACTCCAGCACGCACCCCCGCGAGCATCCTTGGTGTTTTGTGCAGGAAATGGTACCCCGTCATTGTGCATCTGTTCGAAGAGCCGGTGGTGCGGGAGCCGGCCTCCAACTGGGACATGTACGCGCTGGTCACGGATGACACTTACCGCAACAAGCAGGAGTGAGTATTGGCAGAGTTTTGGGTAAGTCTCTCTCACACAACATTGCTTAATACATCACATTCATTGGTTAAATATTTTATTGAAATAATGAATGTATACATCGGTTTTGTATGCATAAATATTTCAAGGCCGAAGAAGGACTTGAGGCCCAGGCGGATCGGGCGGCTGCCGCAGCTTGTAGGAAGTACGTCATCGAGATGCACCACCATGGGCGCGTCCAGGCCCACATAGACTACTATAGGTCGGTACTTAGGCAGTCCCTCCCCAAGCCTCAAGCAAGACGGATTACGCTGACCCGGGATCAGTACCTTGAGGTAGGCGAATAACACTCATAATGATTCGTTTTGATATTAAGTAGGTTCAATTTCATCTTCTTATATGTCAAATACTCGATGACTTGTAGGTGATTCCCTGGTGGTGCCGATCGTATCCCGAGTGCTGGGCCATGATCGTGGACAAGTGGTTATCACAGGACTTTGTTGACACGCACGAGAGGCAGCGGGAACAGCGTCTGATGAGGCAAGGTCCAACTCACCATCAAGGCAGCCGTAGCCTCCTCGGATACAAACAAGCATACGTAAGTGATTTCTTTCATTTATTTTGACGCTCAATTCTACTTGATTTCTCACCATCTTCCTGCCTTTCTCGCAGGAGGCTGCGCACCCGGGCGAGGAGGTCTCGGAGTTCTCTGCGTGGGCTATGTCCCACATGGGCAGGGCGTCGTCCTCTGTCTCCTTCGACCCGGCTGCCCCGCCCCAGGCGTACTCCGACCCGAACGTGTACACTAAAGTCCAAGAGTACACATCAATGGTAAGGGAGATCTATGGGGAAGATTACAATGTGCGCACTGAGCCCATTGATGCAGAGGCAATCATGAGGCTCGGAGGAGGCAAGAAGCACGGGCGGCTGTGGATTGCAGACGGCGCCATCGACTCCACCACTGTTCCCTCCCTCGACGCTATCCGAGCACGGAGCACAAGCTCCAGCCAGCCCATACGTCCATGGCCTTCTCCAGCACTGCAGCAGGTCCAAGCACTCCAGGTAATTCCTGTTTTACTCGTCGTACGTAGATGTTTACACACCTAAATTAGATTTGCATTACTGATACATTAGAGTGAAATATTGCAGGCCGAGCTGTAAGAAACAAAAAGGCAAAGTCAAGAGCAGAACGTGGAGCTGACCGCACAGCTGCAGGCCTAGAAGGTCGTGTTCGAGGCCGCACAGAAGCAGATGGCGGAGATGATGGTGATCATGCAAAGTCTTGGGCAAGCATCAGGTGTACCTGTGCAGTTTTCAGCTCCTCCACCTCCTACTCCTGCAGCTACTCCTGTAAGTATGAAAGTTCACTTTTCGCTTGTGCTTTGCATGTATGTCGGCCTTCGTACCGTTGTGGATGTCGGCGTTCGTGCCGTTGTGGATGTCGGCGTTCGTGCCGTTGTGGATGTCGACGTTCGTGCCGTCGTTTCTTGCAGGTTTTGGAAACCTCCCCGTGCAGGGGAGGTGCTGCCGAAATTTTTAATTGAGTCTAATCTTTTTGTATTCCTAGATTACTAAATGCAATCTCTAAGTTCTAAAACTGTTTTTCCGGATTACTCACACATGCAATCTCTGCTCCTTTGTGCAGCTTTCGTCTGCGGGTTCCAATCAACCTGCTAGTGCGTCACCGGGTGATCCTGCTTTTCCTTCACCATCGTCTCATAGGCTAGCTTGATGAGGACTCGTGCTAGATTATGTGGTTGGACTTTAGCGTGATTTGTGATTTATGGTTGTGACTTGTGCTTGGATTTCATTAACTTGTCGTAATAAATATGTGAATGATGATGAACATGTGACTTGTCGTTGTAATATATTGTGATTTGTGGTTCACAATTATGGCTGTGATATATTGTGAGAAAATGGGTTCTATGATATATATATATATATATATATATATATATATATATATATATATGAAATGCTTGTGTCGATGGAATACAAAAAACAAAAAAAATTTAAATTTCTGCCTCTTTGCCGAGGGCAATGACCAAGGCCCTCGGCAAAGAAGGGTCCTTTGCCGAGGGCCCTAGCAATAGCCCTCGGCAAAGATTTTTTTGGGAAAAATCCTGAAAATTTCTTTGCCGAGGGCCAGGGAGCAGGCCCTCGGCAAAGGTTTTTTTTAAAAAAAAATTCAAAAAAAAACTATTTCTTTGCCGAGGGCCGGCCCTCGGCAAATAATTTTTTTGGGAAAAATCCTGAAAATTTCTTTGCCGAGGGCCAGGGAGGAGGCCCTCGACAAAGGTTTTTTTTAAAAAAATAAAAAAATTTATTTGCCGAGGGCCGGCCCTTGGCAAAAAAATTCAAAAAAACCATTTCTTTGCCGAGGGTCGGCCCTCGACAAAGAAACCGCCAACGGCGCCGGCACGTGACGGCTTCTTTTCTTTGCCGAGGGTCGTCCTGGCACTCGGCACCGATAAAGGGCCCTCGGCAAAGACCCCTTCGCCGTCTAAAAATTCCCCGAGGAGTCTTTGCTGAGGGCAGTCCTCGGCAAAGCCTTTGCCGAGGGTTTCTGGTTCTTTGCCGAGGGTCCGAGGCCCTCGGCAATGCATGCGAGTCCAGTAGTGAACGCCAGCTTTACTTGATCTAAACTATGACCCCTAGCACGGTCTGTTTTTCTTCCATCGAGGCAATCCTTTGACGTAGAGAGTTGCCGCGCTAGGTTTTCAATCCAACTTGCCCAGATGGTAAGACCAGCTTGTTATAGAACGTTCCAATTGAAATTCCTGCATGTGAAACAAAACAGTAGTTAATTGCACGCGTACATACAAAACTGCCCTCAAAACGCTTAATTCTATTTGAACGACTAGACGATCAAGGTCCGGGCCGGGCAAGAAATTTGTTCGTCGTCTATATAATATATATGTTCGTGTTTTGACCAAAATATAGGTCGGCAAGTTAGAGACATACTCATAACTATGAACAATCGGAGACGTACGCCGACCTGGGAGAAATTCTCTCTTCCATTACTGACCACGGGCGACCAGGTGTGTTAGGAATTGACACATAGTTTCCTCCAGGAAATGAAGCACGTACGTACGGTTGCCGTCAGTTAGGTTGGCGAGTCAAAGGCCCCAAGGGCCAAGGCTGAATCAGAGCGCTGCTCGCTACTTGCATTTGCGCAGTCTTACGCGGTGATTCAGCGAGACCTCCAGTGATAGGCTGTGCCTAATCAGCTCATTAGCTTTCATATCTCACGTACACGCGCATCAGTCAGGCGGCCGGCAGAAAGTAGAAACTCACAGTTTGCAGTTACTAGTACTGAGCACCCGCAGTGTTTGTGTCGAAGCCGGTTCTATACATTTAATGCAGGTATAAGACCCGGTACGTTACACTGTGGGATCGATTCGATGAAGGAGCGGCTCCGAGGCATAGAACTCGTCACTTTGCAATAAAAAAACATATCACTCTGAACTCCGATGCCTCTGATTGCCGTGAGCTGATGAGCACCCCGGTTCTATACACTGCGAGCTCAACACTAGGTGAAGTCATGTCATTGGTGGGACCCGCGATAGGAGCAACCCCGTTCCTTCACACTGCGGACGCTCTAAGAAAGCAAGCAAGCCACGCAGCTCATCTAAAGGAAAAAAAAAGTATAGTTGTTTAATTTCCCTTTTTCATGCTAGGTCTTCGCCCCCTTTGAATCGGTCCGGAAGCACTCCAAAAGGGTGCCAGGCAGCTCCATCAAGCCGACTGCATACACATACATATGGATGAGCTGAGATCGAAATGTAGCCTGTAATCAAGCTGCTGTGCGTGGTGCTGTTAATGGAGACATGCATGTGTCATGGAGGCAGACAGGCATATCCCATGCGCGAGTGCAGATAGAACTGTGACTGTTTTAGTAACACGGGATAAATGTCTGTGTTCCGGCGAAAGCAAGCTAGGAGGAGGCCGATTGATCATGAATAATAGCCGCAACAGCAATAGCAGCAGAAGAAAGCTGTGCATGGACAGGACAGGCTTGTTGCCCTGGATAGCCACCGTACCGATATCTCCATCAGAAACAAGGGAAAGGAAACTTCTACCCACCACGGACGTGATCAAGAGCGCTGCTGGCCGCAGCAGTACAGTGATTGGTGGTCAATCATGCAGTGGCGAACAGGAAAACGTGTCGCGATAATACACTACAAAACCGGGTGAGCCTATTAGAGATCGGCCGAGTGACTGGTCCCTGCATCACGGCTACTAACCTTTTTGGTCACACGTGTAGCACGACTGGTGGGGTTCAACGACGGGCCGGGCGGGGTTCATCGAATGATCCTGGGATTAAGGATAGATGAGGGTTAAAAAAATGGATGAGAAGGATTGGTGGCTAAACAAATTTACCAGCAACCTGTGAGGAGCAAAGATGACGTTCAGTAGTATCCATGTATAGATACGAATACCAACGTAGTACTTGAAGTTGTCAACATTCCTCGAAGGAAAAATGGAGGAGTCGTCGTCGTCGTCGTCAATGTCAACATGAGCTGTGTACAGTGTACGTGCTGGTACATTGACCAAAATTCGTCCTCCTTCTAAAATGAGACATCTTAACTCTCAACTATATATGCAGCACCGTACTAGCAAGAAGAAATTTGTTACTGGTTGGAGACCTGCCAGTTGGGGGCTGCCGTTAATACAAACCGGATTTATAGAGACAGTCTCACGCACGCGCCGTAGCTAGTCACATGATTTTTCGCTCGAAAAATGTGTGCTTCACGGCCGCGGGGATTTAACCCGCGACATGTGGCCCTAACCACTCCACCCATACAAAACTGGTGTCCAAATAAGATATTTGTCCTCCTCAATTTATCCTCATCTGGTCTTGGAATGAGTACTTGGCATCCTAGACGAATTTCTTTGGTTTTGGTCATTTCTCCAAATGAGTACTTGGCATCCCAAATAAGTACTTGGCATCCCAAACAAATTCAATTTATCTACGTCTTTGGTTTTGGTCATTTCTCCGTCCAAGGTCATTCGGATATTTTGAATTTCAAATATAAGAAAATCAAACGTACTTTTCTATATATAGATGAATTCAAAAAAAAGAAGTTATCAACTACAAAGTTCCATAACCTTTTGAGGCCTACAACTTTTGTTTTAGTCGTTTCTTCATCCGAAATTGTTTAAAAAATTCAAATTTCAAATGTGAGAAAATTCAAACATAATTTTCCTTGTATAGATGATTTCACGTGAAAAAATTATCAACTACAAAGTTGCGTAAATTTTTGAGATCTACAACTTTTGTTTTGGTCGTTTCTCTATTTGAGGTAGTTTGAAAATTTTGAATTTCAAATGTGAGAAATTCAAACGTAATTTTAATTTTCATGCATAGATGATTTCAAATGAAAAAATTGTCAACTATAAAGTTGCATAACCTTTTGAGGTATACAACTTTCATTTGGTCGTTTCTCCATCCGATGTCATTTGAAAATTTTGAATTTACTATGTAGCTCCTTTTTTAAGAGACGTCTAAAATCAATTTTTAGAGGCAGTTGCAAAAAAAGAGCTGCCTCTAAATATCGATTTCTAGAGGAGGCTCGTTTTGGGCATTTGTAGAGATGGCTCGTTTCGGAGGCCATGATAGAGGCAGCTCAATTTCCACGTGCCTCTACGATAAATGGCCTCCCGTTGCTACAAATTGAATTTGTAGTAGTGTTAGACTAGCTGACCAACCGGATAAATTAATTTTCCATGGTTGTATTTTGACAAATGGCAATTGTAGCCCAACGGTGACTGTTGGCTTTTGTACTAATTGGCAGATAGTGGACTCTTTCTCCAGTAGTTGCAAACAAAATTGTTGCACAACCATTCTTATCACGATCGATGTGCTCCATAGATTCACATCATATCACCTTTTGCAAGGTACAAGGCACAACCCATCCTATCACGATCGATCAATGTGCTACAACTCTCCATGGCCATGCCCTTTCACCCCTCTCTCTCTCTTGCGCAACAATTTTTTTGTTAGCCTTCACCTCTCTCTCTTTCTCTCTCCTTTAAGCAACAATTTTGTTTCATCAGTTGGAGAAAGAGTTCACTATCGGCCATTTAGTACACAAGCTAACAATCAGTTAACAACAGTTGGGTATTACTACAATTGCCATGTGTCAAAACGAGATCATTGAAAATTACATTACCCATATGACCATCTAGTCTAATGCCCAACTGATCAATGTGTAATCGTCGATAATACTTTATATGGTTGGCTATTTGATATAAAGACCGAATGTGCAACTTGTAACCATTGGTAACACATTGGCCCTGTTCGCTTGTCTTATAATCCGTACTTTTCAGCTTGTCTTTTTAGCCGGAACAGTGTTTTCTCTCTCACAACAAATCAGCCGGAACAGTGTTTCCTCCATACATATGTGTGATGCATATGTTTCCTTCCGGAATAGGTGACGACTTGGGCTGATTTCGTATTATGGTGAAATTAAGCGCTTTTGCTGTCACTAACAAGTGTGTTAGTGTGGTTATCCCAACAAACATTCATAATTTCCCTGATTAATCATTGGCCATTGTTCTTGCCTTTTGGTATTCGCTGTTTCTAGTAGTGAACATATGAGGAACAAAGAAGATGTTCAGTAGTATCCATGTATAGATACGGATACCAACGTAGTATTTGAAGTTGTCAACATTCCTTGGAGGACAAATGTAGTCGTCGTTGTCAAATGTCAACACGAGCTGTATACATGCTGGTATACATTGACCACAAATTCGTCCTTGTTCTAAAATGTGGGGAAAAGACATCTTAATTCTGGATCAAGGAATTTGGTACCGGTCTGAGACCTGCTACTACTACCAGCATCAATGTAGCTGACCAGCTGCTGTACTATTTCTATTCTTTTAAAGAGTATATGCGTTCTAGAAGCAACTAACAAAATTAGTTGTAAAGTTCTTTTAATATATCTTCCTAATACCCTTTTTTCTCAAATTATATCTATTGTCTAGATAAAATAAATATCATGAAAACCGTTGGCTTTATGAAGAATCTTCCTTTTATCTTCAATTTAGAGAATTAAGACTTGTTAGAAATGAAGAAAAGAAAGAAAGAGATTAAAGATGATTTATTGTTTTTAATCCAACATCAAGATCAATAAATTTTTAAACCAACATCAATGTCTAGTACCGGTATCCCAGATATTTTTGTCCACAATTGGCGAACTGCCCTCCCTATATCTAAATCATGACTGCCCCTACTTTTTAGTATATATAAAAAATAAATTGGTGGATTTTACGAACCTGGCTAGGGCTAGATTCGATTTAGCACGCTTCATTCCACAGTTGATCTGATGTTCAAGCAGAAAGTATTGAATCAATTGATGTGATGTGATCGTTAAAATTTGCTGGATGTTTACAATCCCATATCTATTTTCTCAATTTGGAAAGATATATGCACGTGATAGGGTGATATTGAAATGAGAGCCATGTATTCTTCTTGCTGAGGTAGCTCTCGTCTTATAGTTGTACTAAGGGGCTGTTTGGTGTGGCTTCTAGGGCTCTGACTCTATCCCTAGTTTACTGTTTAGCATTGTTTCGCAATTTAGCAAAAATATACTCCAACTTCGATAATCTAAAAATAAGCCGAGAGAGCTACAGTGATGCTAGGAGCCGGAGTCCAATAGAGCCACGCCCTCTTATAAAACGACTTGCTGTACGGTCCTGCCGAGTCCACAACTCCGCGTGAGCCGTGGAAGCGGAACGTGCCCCCCCCCTGTTGGCTGTTTACCGCCACCAAACCAGCACTCCAGGTCGTTCTGAGCTGTGCAGCTGCCGCGAGACTTCTTCCCGCGCTTCCCGGCCTTCCAGGTCTTCCCTCTATATAAAAGAGCTGGAAGAACGCCTCTTCCTCTACTTCTGCCCAACGGCCCAACACCTCCCTCCACCAAAACTGCCTAGCGTAGCTTTGCCAAGCTTGCACGGCTTCGCACAGGCCACAGCACAACGAACTCGCACAGTCCGGCTGCTGCTGCTGCTGCTGCACTACGGACTCTCACAGCTAGCCCGGCCGGCTCGCAGCCATGCAGACGCAGTCCCGCCTCGCCGTGAGCGGCGGCCGCAGCGGCAGCAACAGCAGCTCGGCCTCGGAGGACGAGCACGAGGCGGTGATCCGCGAGCTGACGCGGGGCCACGAGCTGACGGCGCAGCTGCGGGCGGAGGCCCTGCGCGCGCTGCGCGGGCAGGGCCAGGCCGAGGCCACCGCCGCATTCATCCTGCAGGAGGTGTCCCGCGCCTTCACCGTATGCCTGTCCATCATGAGCTCGCCCGCCCGTGCCCCGCCGTCGTCCCAACCGCCGCCGACGATGGAAATGGCGCCCGCGCCTGCCCTGGCCCCGCAGCGCCGGAGCCGGGACGACAGCATCCCAAGAGAGTGAGTTGTCCGCTGCCCGCCCTGCCTGCGCAACAGACAAATGAACCAGCTCCCACTGGTGGCGGTGGGGCGATGCTTAATTTGTTCTAGCAAATTATTGCACGCTGATCTAGCTGATCTGTCGCGTTCGCGTGTGGCATTTTGCTGGGCACAGGCAAAGGATGACATCCTCGCCGCACTTCGATGGGTACCAGTGGAGGAAGTACGGCCAGAAGAGGATCACCAAGACGCAGTTTCCGAGGTCCATAATATCCTCTTCCTATACTTCTTGCTAGCTTAGACGAAAACAAGAAATTAACTATCCATTAGTCCTGAAATATAATGGATGTATTTTCAGTTGTTCTAATTCAGTTCATCTTAATTTTGATCAAATTCGTAGGAAAGAATATTAATTTCTACGATATCAAAGAGTCTCATTTATGAAAATACATTTCATAATGTATCTAATGAAGCTTATTTGATGTCGTAAATATCTTTTTATAAATTAGATCAGTTTAGGGTTGTTTGACTTAGTATAAAGAAAAATCTACTGTATTTCACGACGGAGGCAGTAGATATACTGTGACCGTCTACTCGTTGAGTGCATAAACATACTAGTACCAAACTAGTGTAACCTGCAATCATAGGCCTAAAAATAACCCTACTCCTCCAATTATTCAGCACGGCCGCTATACAAGAAAAGGGTAAGTTTGCCCTGTTGCTGCAAGCAGGGTAAGATTAGTGAGCGTGACGCATCTAGAGGCAGTAGCGTGCTAGCAACGGTGTTCCTCTGAATGGGATTGGATGTGGATGTTGTCGTGGACAGCGACGCGTGGCACCGGGAACGCAAGAGACAAGCGTAAAACGCCGCTTGATCGAGTTGACACGCACCCCGCCGGCCGTGTGGTGTGCTCGCCTTTAGAGATTCTTGAGCGGCCAGCAGAACGAATCGCCCACACATTTGAAAACCATCTAATAAAAAGTTTGATTAGGCCTCTAACAAAAGCTGTTGATTAGAGATCATTCTGATGTTGACGCATGTTTATCTTCCAAGTGAACTAGCCATGCTTTTTCTTTCTCCATTTGTTTTTTCTTGACCAGCTTTTTGTCCCCGAAAGTAACATCTCGCCTGGTGTACTTCTCGTGTGCGTAGATTAGTACCTGCTTTGCTATTACCACTGTGATTTAATTTTGCCCATGTGTGGAACTAATCTTGTAGCTTAGACCTCGGTAAGGGACGTGTAGTACCAGTAGTATTTTACTCGAGGCATCTTCCTTACGTCACAGCTAGTGGCGTCGGATGCGATAGTTCCTGTCTTATTAGCCGCCATGTGCTGGGATGGATAGGCTGATCTGATTCCAACAAGAAGCGTGTTGTCCTACCTGCTCTGCTCACTTTTGTATGTACGTGCTGCGCAGGTGCTACTTCAAGTGCAGCTTCCACCGCGAGCGCAACTGCCGGGCCACCAAGCAGGTGCAGCAGTGCAGCAACGACGACCCGCCCCAGTACGTCGTCATGTACTTCAACGAGCACACATGCGACACGGCGGCCTGGGAGACCGCGCCCGCGGCGGCGGCGAGCTCGGGGATGATGCCGCTGGACAACCTGTCCGCGCTGGTGGCACGCCAGGGCCACGGCGTCCGCGCGCTGCTGGACGAACGCGGCGTCCAGGAGGAGCACGAGCGCCGGCTGCTCGTCTCGTCGCTCGCCTGCGTGCTGGGGGGCCAGCATCAGTCTCCTGCGGGCAGCGCTGTTAACGTGGGGCATGAGCATGAGCAGGAGCAGGAGCCGCCGCCGCGGGCCCCCACGCGCGACGACGCGCCCGGTGAGATGCCGCGCATCATTCACGAGGACGTGGCGGGGCTGGATGTCATGGACTACGATGTGACGGACGCGCTGTGTTTCGTCGATTCCTACGACCTACCTGGCGACGGTTTCCCGTTTTGATGAGGGCGCAGGCGCACCACATGCATCTTCTCGCGAAGCGTAGTACGTGTCAGGCCCGAGATAGTTTAATCGGGCCAGCGAGACGGGTCACTGAACCTTTGGTGAGCGTGATTTTTTTTTACCGGGGAGCTTCCCATTCCCACTCATTTTTGAGCAGAAATACGGTTCGGACCTGGGTGGCTGAGCTCACGGCTCGCGATGCTGACCAAACAAGCGACTCGCTCCTTCCCTTTGGTGTGCGTGATCTATAATGACTGCTACAGATATATATACATAGAGCATATACGTACGTACCGCGTCGTCATATAATACTGTAATAGTACTATAATCTATCTATAGTACTTATCTAGCAGTAGTAAATACACTTGCAGTGTAGCTTACAGCCGGGGTTTGCATATCTCAAGTTAAGTTTTGGTCAGGCTGGCGTTATTAATTTGCAAGTGCTTTTTTTTATGTTAATCAGCAGGTATACTAGCATGTAGAACTATCAATTGATGTCACGTAGTTCCTTCTTTTGTTTCACTATTACAAGTGTACAATGTTTTACATGTACCGCTACTATGGGTAACAAGAAAAAAAAAGACCAGCATATTCTTAATTTTTTGTCAATTTTGTTAGCAGCCTTGTCAAAATCCAATGACTAGTAATCATTCCACCACCTCATGTGTATTAAACACAGCCAACCGATCAATCCACACCCACTACCCTCCCACGCTCAACATCAGTCCAATCAGGTTACTAGGGGTGAGCATTCAGTCCAACCAAACCGAACCAATGGGTTCTTCGGTTATTTTGGAAGTTAGACATCTAAAAGCAGAGACTGATCGATTAATTTTAAAACTTAGGATGTACTAGGTAAGTTTGACCTCGGTTAGTTTGGTTCGGCCTAAGTCTTGTCCAAACTAATTAACCGGACAAGACTAACAACCACTAAATAGAATAATTTGTAGCAAATCTTAATTATATTAGCAATATTTTATTTCGATTTCAAGGCAAAAATGACAAGATAACATTGTCGGTGTTTCGTACAAGCACCGGCAAGTAAATTTATAGTAATGCACGTTAGGCTCGGATAGTGCGCTAAAGGACACAAGATTTATACTGGTTCGGGCCGAATGTCCCTACGTCCAGTTTGTTGCTGCTCGTGTTATTAGCACCGTGAACGGTTTGTAGTAGGGGGTACAAACGATCGAGAGAGGGACTGGTCCCAAGTCTCTGACGGAAGGGTTGAAAGGAGGTCAAGAGTTTCGTAGCAGCTTGACTGTGTGTGTTGTCTTGTTCAGTCCAAAGTCCGTCCCCTTGATGGGAGAAGCGCATCCCCTTTTATAGGTGAAGGGACTGGCTTTACAAGGATGAGGGCTTTAGGATGCCTACTCTACTTAGTCTTGTGGCTCACGTCTACCTGGCCTGATTCTTCATTCTGATGAGTGCGAAGGAAGATAAGCGCCTACAATACTGTCGATGTCTCTGTAGAATGTCAGGTTGATTACAGAATGCTGCCCTGTGCAGGGTATGGGCTGTAGTACAGTGGTTTTGACTTATTAGCCTCTCCCAGCCTTGCTCCGCACGCCTTCTGGTTCCTGTGAGTCTTCGTCGGAGGGACGAGGGGTCGGGGTCCGGAGTAACGCCGTGGTCAAGGCCTTCTGACTTGGCGGACCTAAGGGGTCGGGAAGCGGGCGCCGCTCCCTCGGGTCCATAGCGTGGTGACGGAATATCCGTCGTTTGTGGAGATAGCAAATCCTTTTTTGGAGCGTAGCGGTTGTTGTATATCTTCGTCGGGTTCCGTGTCCCAGGGCTGAAGGCGGCGCCTACAACTCTACAGGGCGAGGAGCACGCACCTGTAAAACCTTTCGGGCTCTGCGGCGCCCGGAAGGGTCTAAAGCACCTGTCCCATCATTCCCTGGCAGTACTTTTCCTGCCAGGGCACAGGGTATGGTCCTTGGAGCCATGGTTGACCCGAACGTCTTGTCTTGCCCTGTACCTATCATCTTGAGGGAACGGGGAGAAGTTGTCAGGCAAGATGAATCCAGTCTTTAGATATGGAGCAGGATGAGGCTCGTTCCTTGCCGTCGGGCGAAACGGAGACCAATCCCTATCTCTTGGGCGAGACCGACCCTGCCCCTCCGGGGTCGGGCGAGGCGGAATCTATCCCTCAGCCCTCGAGCGAGACTGAGCCCGCCCTAAAGGCGTCGGGCGAGACGGAGACTAGCCCTGAGCCCTCAGGCGAGACAGAGCCACCTCAAAGGCGTCGGGCGAGACGGAGTCTATCCCTCGGCCCTCGCGCGAGACCGAGCCCGCCCCAAAGGCGTCGGGCGAGACGGAGACTAACCCTGAGCCCTCGGGCGAGGCAGAGCTATCTCAAAAGGCGTCGGGCGAGGCGGAACCAAACTCCTGTCATTCGAACAAGGGATGAAATGGTGCTCTTATGCGTCCAGAAGTTTTTAACGTTCGGTGGTTATTGGTTCCACCTTCTGGGGTACCCCGGTATTAGGTCCCCGACAAACATATAGATAAAACAAAATGATAAGAGTAATATAAACTCACTAGAATGAAAACTACATGACTAACAATAGTTCAAAATGCACATTATGTCAACACAATCCAAATATTTGGTTACCCGAGCCATATAACCGAACTAACTGTAATAAGTTTTGGGTAGTACGGACTCAAGACCAAACTAGTGACCGAAAACTTCGGTCCAGTCTCGATTAGTTTGGTTCGACCTTTGGTCAATTATGCCCAACCGTAACGATTATCTTCCCCTTACCCTTTATCATCACTTGACCTTTACTGCCACATTGGTGGTCTTTTTTCTAATCACATTACACAATGTCACTCACTTAAAGAACAACACTATTAAATTCTAGAATAAATCCACAAAAATATGAGCACATATGTCATGTCAAGGACTTGCACCAATGTCAGTAGATTTCACCATAGGCAACATAATCAATCAAGTTATGCTCAGTTTGTCATCGGTGGCTCCAGTTGTTGCCTCTTGCTAGCCATATCATCGATAGCCTCGCAAGCCCTTCTACCACACTTCATGTTGGTATCCTCTTCTTTCGTCTAGAATTACACACAAACATAATGATGGAAGATAGATTCATTTATTGAGCTAGGTTAGACTAACCACAATGTGGGTCCTCTAAAGATGCTTGGAACTCAACTTTGTCTTTTAACCTTGTGCAACCCACTATGCATGGTATGCAGTGTTGGAAAAAAAGATTCCCATCATTGACATTTCTTTTCAACCCGGTGCATGATGGCTCATGGGCCCGCATGGCAGTCAATGCAAATGCAGTTGCCAACACACAAGGCTGGTACATTTTCTACTTGTTTGTTTGTAACATATAGGGCCCACATCGATGCTTACACATTGTAGCTAAAACTGAAATGGAATACCTATGATTGAGTGATGTTTCAAGCATCAAACACGCTATGGATAGTCTTATATGATCCCATCAACATTTGACAGATGCTTCAAAATAACTTTGTTTCATAGAAAATAACTCCAATGGAACAAGTGAATTTGTCCCTTACAAAGGGAATATAATCCATAAATGGTCACCCCAACCACAATGTACGGCATAAGGTATGTCAACTGAAACCAAATTTCTGAAACAAAATTGACTCTCTATTCCTCTTTGATAGTCCTAGGATATATTGGCCACCACGAACAATTCCTATATCAGAGGATATCATTATCATCTATATATAACAATAAAAAATCACACACACACACACACACACACACACACACACACACACACACACACACACACACACACACACACACACACACACACACACACACACACACACACACACACACACACACACACACACACACACACACACACATATTCATTTATATCATTTGTCACAAGCCGGTACAAGTGCACAAGACTCGAATCATGTACAAATATATGAGACAAAACATCACTGTAGAACTAAGGTATATTCCATTGCCACATACATCTATTGGGGAAGAAAAAAAACTTTCTAACTTCAATCATCCTCACTAGCACTGAAGGCGTAACTCGCTCAAAGTCTAAAAGCATGCAACAATATAATAAGCCAAAAAAGAAGTAATCAATGTGAACCACTTAAGAGCAAAGCAGTTTGAAGGAGTGTGCTAGGGTTTCATGCGGATAGCTATATAATTTTCATATGCAGCAATACAACATGTGGCAAGTATAGGTATCTCATATCCAACACTATTACACAAATGATTTTGTAAGAAGGTGCCTTTTTATTAACGGAGGCGGTCACACAATCCAACCGCCTCGGTTAATGCCTATGATCAACGGAGGCGGACACTTTTTATTTACCGTACGGAGGCGGTCGTCTTAAGGCAACCGCCTCCAAAAAAGGTCTATTTTTGAAGGCGGTCGTCTTAAGATACCCGCCTCCGTAAATCTATTTTTGGAGGCGGCCACGCTATAAGGCCCGTCTCCGAAAAGGCCAAGGCCCAACAGCCCATCGTGGCCTGATTTTCGTCTTCAAGTATAAATAGAAAGACTTTAGGGTTTATTCACTTCTCCTTCTTTCTATCTCACAGCCTCCCTCCCACCGAGCCAGCGCTGCGGCCTCGTGAGACCGAGCCACGCCTCCCTCTCCCTCTCTGAGACTCTCGCCTCCCTCTCCCTCTCCATTCCGTCGTCCCTCTCCACTCTGGCCTCCCACTCCGTCTCCACTCCGGCCTCCCTCTCCCTCTCTCATGGCACGTGGGGCAACCCCCACCGACGTCGGCGGCGCGTGGGGCGTGGGGCGACAGCGGCACGCCTCTCCTCCCTCCCTCGTCACACAACCGGTAGATCTGGTTGGGGCGCGACCACTCGCTCGTGTGCGCCCAGCAACGGCGGCAGTGGCGTGGTGGCCCGAGGCGGCCACCAACTCACGCATGAATCCTCTAGATCCAGCAGGCGTGGATCCTTCAACGGCGGCGTAGATCTGGCCTCGACCCTTTCTTCGACACAGGTAACTGATGGATCCGCTCTTCTCTCCCTCACTCTCCATCTCTCCTAGCTCCTCTCTCCCTCACTCTCTCTTTCTCCTAGGGCTGAGGATATGGCGGCGGTGTGGAGGTGCATGCTCTGGATCCGGCATGGAGGAGGCTGGCTGCGCCTGAATCTGGCGAGGAGGAGGTCGGATGCACCTAGATCCAGCGACAACGGTGATCTGGATCCACGACGGAGGTCGGCGGGGCCAGATCCAGCAACTGGGCTAGCAACGGGCTCGCCGGCAGGCACGGGAACAGGCTTGCCGGTGGGCTTGTGGATTTTTTTTTGTTTTTTTACCGATTAACCGAGGCGGGCATTTTAATGCGCCCGCCTTCGTTAATCGATTAACCGAGGCGGGCAAAGGAACCGCCTCCGTAGTTCCTCTATTAACGGTGACCTTTGATTGGAGGCGGTTGTAATGCCTGCCTCCATTAAGATTCCTGTAGTACTGCAAGTTTCCATCTCAAGATATTCTCACCAATATGGACAAAAAGTCCAAAAATCCAAAATCAAGCCGATAAGGAAATGAAACATATCTCAACATTATCTCATCGGCTAAAAGAAGACACATCTCAACATAATAGGTGGTTGAATACTATAGTAATATAGTTAGGGTAACAAACACATGACCGAGGGCGCACCTATATGAATAGTTCAAACTATGTAGGATTTGTAAAACTTTACCCACAGAAAAGCAAGTTTATTGTGGCGTACGACCATCATAGTGATCCAATATCATCCTTGGTGCCAATCCTTACTAGTCTTGGGGTGAGCCTTGTCAGCCTTTTACATATGGAATGCGCGTTCACATAGGCCCATGAAGCATGGTTATACCAACTTAACCCTTAATCAATTTGACCAAAGCACCTCTCTCTAAAATGTGCACGAACACTAATATATATATCTATTACAAGTAACCGCCACTGAACTCCTCAAGTCTGGAGAATGCTCAAAGCACCCACCATAGGTATGATCAATAGGGGGTACCAAATCCATATCACCGGTGATGATACTTGATGACAATGCCCTGATCACTCGTTTTGGTCTAGTATATATCGGTAAACAAAGGTGTATTCCCTAATCAGCTTGACTTGCATATGGACATGTTCACAAACTTTCAATGTCATGTATGCCCCGTCCCCCAAGGCTCGGAATCATGAAGCATAGTGGGGTATTCAACTCACTTTATCCTTTTAAGAACATCTTTTTGTTCTTTCTACATTATTAAAATTTGTGTGGCACTTTATCAGTCATTTATTCCATGTATAATAATAGAACTTGAGCATGTTCTTTAGGGGGCCAACCGTGGAAACACATGAATGGGCAGCCCTTTGATGCAAGTGGTTATACACATGTATGATTAAGCGATAGCAGCATAAAGGAAACAGTCGAAAAAGGAGGGTCATGGCTCGTGGCCCCTTTCGGCCTCTGAGTACTCATACTACCACACACCGCGAAATCAAAAGCACAGACAACACAGAAGACGTGATGCTGGAATTCAACAAGATAAAGCTCCAACATGAAGACAAGACTCTGCATTATCGAGCAATGAGCCTGTTCGCTGGTTGATTTCTGGGCTAATAAGTTCGGCTGATGCTGGTTTGTTGTAAGAGGAAAACATAGCTGACTGATAAATCCTGACTGAAACCGATAAGCGAACAGGCTGAATGATTGCGACCGTTGCCATGGTGACTTTCCGGTCTGAGCGAGCAAGTTCTCGCTTTTGCTGCTGGAGTGCTAGCTGGGCGTAGCAGTGCGTTGCAGTTTTTGAAAAAAAAGGTGAGTTGCAGTTTGAACGGGCCAAATTATACTCGTAGTATAAATAAATATAATCAAAAGACAAAAGGAGCAGCAACATGGACAATCTGGTACTACGTGGACGTGGTTACTGGTGTGAACGCACGCGGTGGGCACTGAGCCCGTGCGGTTTGCCGCTATAGACCCGCGTCAGACGTCACCCGAGTACCCGACCCCGACCACGCAGATCATACATCCACTACGGCTTGTCGTTCCGCGCGCCCAGCTTTCGGCTGACACCGATGAGCAGCCGGATCCATCTGGGGAATGGGGCGCCGCCCCGCGTCCACTGCTGACGCGCGCGGGCAGCGCTGGGCTGGCGGGCTGAGCTCTGACGGTGACATCAGGGACGCGGGCGTCACGCTGCGGCCGCAACGTCGACGTCATGCGTGTCTGCGTTCGCCGTTCGCGTTCCGTGCGTGCTCCTCCCCCACTTGCGCCCGGATGGCGAAGTGTGTGGATGATGGCGAAGCCCGGCCCCCCGCGGGATTAGTTTTTCCGCGCGTGCAAAACATTGAGCCGATGTAGCCAACGCCTTTTCTCCTGTGCTCACTCGCTAGCTGTCACGGTCCCCGCCTTTCGCGACCCCTCTCGTCGCAGCTGTCGTCTGGCATGGCTACGCTACGCCGAGTGAGCATGTATGTAGATATGTACGGGCGTGTATACGTAGTTCCACGCATTTGTACAGGACCGCGGCATGGGAATCCAAGCTCTGTTATTCGGAGGACGGAGGGAGGGAGGGAGAGTCAACGCCTGCTTGTCGCGCACTCCACTCCGACTCCGAGAGAGCAATCGTACGTTCATGAACGGAGCTGTGTTACATCCACGTCAACAGCCGCCGTCGTTCATTCGCCCACCGGATCGGAGCCCTTGCTTTGTCACCAAGCGGCGAAACGTGCATGCTACCTCGGCGGGTGCAGGCGCAAAGAATTGACAAAGAATGCGGCGGGATTACGGCCGGGATGGGACGCGACGCGACGCGACACCAACACCAAACACGTACTGCGGCCCGGGGGGTCTTCGTCCGTTCCTGTTCAATTCTGAGAAGTTTCGTTTGGCTTGCTAGGCGTGCGTGCATGCCGCACACCATCACACTTCACACACTCAACCTCGACTTAGTTGTGTGTGCTATAGAGAGGGAGAGCGAGAGGGGCGGAAGTCACAAGTCTGTCCTTTTGTTAAAAAAATGTTAATTGGGCTGGTTAATTCGATCAGCCCGCGGGCCGAGATGTGCTGAGGCCGGGCTGCCGTCGCACTCTATCATTCCCTTCCGGCCCAGCCCATAAGGAACGATGTGATGACTGACGCTGCTACTACTGCTACTACCGTTTCAGACTTCAGTGTTTGCCCATAAACACATGGTGGTCACGGCTCACGACTCGACGCTGACCCACAGTAGAGCTGGGACTACACCGACTGCCTACTAGCACTTCACGCGCTAGCTCTGGCCACGTATAGCGAGTCAGCGGCCGGCCGTTTGTCTGCCGGTCGGCTCCATTAGCCATCGCTCGTGTTGGTCTGATGTTATCATCGGTGATTGCAGTCACTGCCACCATCGGTGATGCTGCTTGCTGCAGCTTCCATGCAGCATGCTTTGCGAAACATGGCTATATTTGTGGGCACAGTGCCATTAACCTCAACGCCAAGCACCGGCGGAGGTGTGCCGCGGCCACACCGTGTCCGCGAGCCGGGCCACATCCACGTGCATGTCGCGGTGGTCCATCATCAGCTGATCCTGATCGGCCTCCCCCACCGCACAAAACGACGAGGGATCCCAGCAAAAGTCCGTGTCGTCGATCATCGTCGTCGTCATCGCCCCACCATCTTCCGCGACGCCCACGCTCGCCGAGTGTCCGGCGGAGGCCTGCATCGGCGGTGGCACGTACGACGCTGCAGCAGGATCTCTTGCGCCCGCTTCGGCTGCTGGCGGCCACGGCGCGGCTCCGCGGATGACGTCCGCGAGGCACGAGACGATGGTCTCGTTCTCTTGGGCGCTGCCGCCGCCGCCGCCGATGTGAGGAAACGACGACGACAGATCGTCGAACAGGACGCCGCCGCCGTCGTCTCTCGCGGTGTCCACGACCCCGAGGTCGCGGTACGGGTTCGTGGTCCGGGGAGACGCCGCCATCCTAGCAGCGTCGCCGTTGGCGATGGCGCGGAGCACATGGCACGTGTGCTCGTTCACGTAGGTGACCTCGAACATGGGAGGCAGCTGCTGGCCCCGGCTGCCGTCCTGCTGCTGCACCTTCCTCTTGGCTTCGCAACGCCGGTCGCGGCTGCACCTGAAGTAGTACCTGCATGCAGAGATTGCCAGCTACGATTAGGAAAGTTTGCTGCTGATGACCATGGCCCTCGATCGCGCATTAATTGTTTCCAAAACAGGACAAGGGACGACCACACTGTACTAGGGATGGATGCGGGGGTGGTTAAGCTTGACCATGCATGTTGACGACGCAAGTCAAGTCGTCGGCCGGCTGTGCAAGCGTCGTGCATCTCATTGTGTTCCAGATGACGGCACTGAAATGGACTTAGTCGCGTGGTTAAGCTACTAATTACTATGAAATGGCTTGGACATTATATGTGTAATGTGTTGCAGGTAATCAAGCGTGGCTTGCTTTGTAGTGGTACATGGCACACGAATTTCTATGAGTACCAAAGACTTCTTTTTGCAGGATATATGCACCATAATTCCAACAGAATTCTTATGAAATTCCCTTTTTACATTGACAAGGGGCGCTGCTCATTAGTCATTACAAACACCGGCAATTCTTGGTTAAACTAGGTGTTTATTATCTGGATCTACGGACAAACATTCATAGATCATAGATCGAGCCAACCTCTTCGGGTGGCGACCTTTCAGAGAACATGTCGCTTTTATTGTATATCTAATATTTTCAGAATAACAGATTCCACTAAGGGTCTGTTTGGATCTACCAACTAAATTTTAGCGGGCTAAATTTAACTACTATGGATCCAAACGGCATAGCAAAAAATCAGCTAAAGTTTAGCTATTTTAACCTAGCTAAACTCGGCTAAAGTTTACTTGAGTCTATTAGCTGGAGGATCCAAACACGCCCGCTAAAGTTTAGCTAGGAGACTTTTTAGCTGACTGAAGTTTATTATAGTTTTATCCTAAATCAAACATCTCTAATTCTAACCAAGTTTTCTTTTAAAAAATACTAACATCTATATGTTCAAATAAATACACTGCCAAACCATATTAGATTGAGAGTTTAATTAAACTAATTGGATGTTATAGATGTTGGTGATTTTTTAAGCTAAAACAAACTATAATTTGGAACAAATGGAGTAGTACAATATTGTTTACTAGAAGAGACTGTATTTTACTATTTTTCTTATAACACCACCATAAGACAATGCATGCCCTAGCTTCTAAGCACCACGAATTGAACCACAGTAATTTTACTAGTAATATCTTCGAAAAGTATGGTTTCTTTCATATAATATAGTATAATGTTATGAAAATATTTTTCTGTCAAATCTAATATAAACCTATCTTACATTTTAATAACATATTGATGGTCGAAGTTAAAAAAAAGTTTTACTCAGAAATTCTTAAATAACATGTTTTCTTGAATTGGACGGATTATTGGACTTTCACCTCACGAAATTGCAGTTCTGAATGTTCTTTTGCCCGTATTTCCGCCACTCGTAACCATCGTTGTATGGCGAGGCCGTAATCTCCTTCCTAGTAACCCCCTCTTCTCTACTCTTCTTGACGGGAGTAAGCACTTCTCCACTATCACTCCTAGCAACAGCATGGTGAATATTCGTGATTAAGCAATCCAAACACAGTCCACAACCAACCAAGCAAAGTTTCTCAGAAAAAAGAAAAAAAAGGTGAACAAAGTTGAATTGACAAAGACAGAGCCCACACGCCTTCAGTAATCAGCATATACCTTGCACGCTTATCCTTCGCCGCCTGAATGATGACGCCGGAGCTATCGCCGGTCCTTATCTCCGGCGCCGTCTTCACTCTTGTCACTGTGTTACTGTTCAGCATGGACATGGATACCTCGAACACTCGCGAGAGCTCTTGGCTGAACGCCATGGCCTTCTGCTGGCCGAGGCTATCCAGGGGACGGCCGAGCAATGCCTGGAGTTGGGTGTTGAGATGGTAACCCTTGGCGAGCACATCGAACAGCTCTGCGTCTTGTTGGAATGTCATCTTCGATTCTCAGACGATGACCAAAGAAATCGGGTCAAGTATATAGTAGGAGTCGAGAGGGGGTTTTGTGGTATCTAGCTTTGGGTCTTGCTGAACTGCTGAAGCGAGTATTTATGCAGACAGACCGCTGACTGCGATCAACCTAGCTTGCCAATACTTTTTCAGAGATTGCTCACCTTTGAGCTTGATTGACTAGTTCAAACTCCTTTTCATTAATCTAAGTTGATCACTAATGTCAGCGGGGTTTTTTCATTTGATGATCCCGGTCTTCTGACTGACGGATCTATGGACAGATTATAGGTCGAGAGGTTGACTGCTCTGTGCCGTATCATGGTGCAGTACATGCAGATGCAGCAGAAATTTCGGTCTCTGCTTTCTAGCGGTCAACCCTGAGTCTGACTCATTGTCACAAAAAGAAAAAGGAAAAAGCTGAGTCTGACTTGAGAGCTGGTAGTACTATGATATGATAATAGAGTAGAAGTATCTACTCTGCTATGCCTGAATGCCACGCATTATTAGGTTGTTGCAAACTGACACTATAGATCGTCGCCAGAGCTGCCATTTCAAACTCGCCTGCAACGAATTTCCAAGTTCAGTCCCACAAGAGACGTCGGACAGGGACACGAGCCTATGGCCTATCGGTACCGGATGATCGTAATACTCGGTAGCAATCAAGAACCCGCGGCATGTCATGCAACACATGGCACAGGGTCAAGGTGACCACACCGCGTATGGGGTCTTGACCCTGCTGTAGTTAAATTGTGCATGCATGATGCAGGTCAAATCCATATGCTCAGCTGAATGTTTCTACTACTAGTTACCACCTTGATGATCCAGACAGTCAAGGAGAGTGATCTCTGCACTTGAATTGCATTTTTTTTTTCCTGTTCCCACGAAGCAGCGAGGTCTTGCTGGAGAAATCCGCGCGAATGTGGCTCTCAGGATTCACCAATCAGGATTGCACTGGTTAGAGTTGTGACTTCTTTTTCCCTGATCACCAGTATGAAAGCCCAGTAACTCAAAAGACCTAACGTTATGCTGACGCTATTGTTACTCTCACCAACCAGAGCCTAACCCAGTTCTAGATTGACTTGGAGTTGGCTCATTAGGTTTAGAAGAGCCCTGACTCTGATTCCAAAAGCTGGTCGTATGTCTAGGAGATTGGTAGGGTCCCCAACTTAATACTTTGACTAGTATATAATATATGTACGTTATTTTACTCCAAGTTTCCAAATTATATATCATTTTAGCTTGTCATAAGTCGAACGTCCCTAGTTTAACTAAATTTATAGAAAAACACATCAATATTTACAACATCAAATTTTTTTGATTAAATTCTCTATAAAATATATATCTTTTTTTTACGAATGACAAAGTATAGATTTAGATGCCAACAAACACACAAATTGACCCCTACGAGTACCTCTGAAAGAATAAGGCAACAATCCTAAAGTTGATAAAGTCACCATATGTGCCTCCCTGTCGAGTGGAGCATCGTTGTTCTGGGTTTGTAACCACGACGAGTAATTTGTGGATCGATTGATGAGTCGATGTGCGGGACTTCGGTGGTTTAGTACTCATGACACAAAGGTTTATCATGGTTCGGGTGTCCAATCCCTATGTCTAGCAACGAGTGCTTCGTGTTAGAATGCTGCAATCGAGTTCTTAAAATGGAAGAGGAAGAGAGATGGTAGGAGAGCGCTAGCTAGAAGTGATCTAGGGTTTTCTAGGGTTTGTCCCTGTTGTGCAAGATGATTGTCCTCTATGTGTAAAACAATCGTCATATCCTTCTACAAAAGCCTCTGCGAGAGGAGTACAAGGAGTAAGGCTGCTCATCAATCTCTTAGCAAATAAGGTAGCCCTAGGGTTTCATATCCTAATCTTCGAGTCGGTGGAGACATCCGTGTTGTCCCCTTCTCTGATGGTCGTGGCTGACAAGACAACATGTTGGCGTCTCTGACACCGTTTATAGGAACTAGAGCTGCCATTAGAGCCTGGAGATGCCATTGTGTCTCACCTGCCTTCACCCCTCTCCATGGTGTCTGTTGTACGTCAAAGAGGTAGGTGTTGCCTTAGGAGAGACTAGTGTAGGGTCGAGATGGCGGACTAGAGGAGGATGAATAGTTCTTTCTAAAATTAAACGCGTTGACTAACTAAGATAAATGCGAAATTAAAACTAACGGTCTAGCCAAGACTACACCCCTCTATCTAAGTTCACAAACACCTTATAAAGATCCTAATTAGGCAACAAAGGTGCCGGGCTAGCTAGAGCTCACCTAATTAATTCTAGAGCAACGTCACACAAACCTATGCCTAGTACTTTGCACAACCGGGGGAGCTCCTACACAATCTAGTAAGCAAAAGCACAAAGCTCCTAAGCTCACTAGCAATGCTCAATAACAAGGCAACTAATACCAAATTAGAGAGCACAAATTACTTAGCTACACAAACTAAGCAATATGACTAACAAGGTTACTCAAACTAAATTAGTCACGCAAGAGAGCTATTTCTATGCTACACAAGCAAGAAGTTAACTAGCAAGCTACACAAGCTAACTAATTACAAGAGCAACTACACAAGCACAATGTAAATGAAGTAAATACAAGCTTGTGTAACGAGGATGCAAACCAATGGGAAGACAAGGATGACATGGTGATTTTTATCCCGAGGTTTATGCCAACATGCTACTCCCCGTTGAGACAAGCTCCAAGGTTGCCGCCGGTCCTCTTGTTAGTGGTGACCCTCAAGTCACACCCTCCCACATGGAGTGCTTACCACAAGCTCTAGCACTTGATCCGGCCGGATCACTTATCGCCCTTCGCGTCTCGCTCTATTAGAGTTGCTCTTCGCGACTCTCGTGGGGTGAGCACAATCCCCCTCACAATCAGTTCTCCGGAGGACCGCACAATCTTCTTTGCGTGCTTCGACGGAGACCACCACCAAGCCGTCTAGGAGGTGGCAACCTCCAAGAGTAACAAGCACAACCGTCTTGCAACTCGATCACCTAATGCCACTCGATGCAACCTCGATGCAATCGCACTAGAATCACACTCACTCATAATCGGATGCAACCACTATGTGCACAAGTGAATTAGCACTCTCCAAGCATGGACACTAAGTCCTAGGGGTGCTAAGCATGTGCCAAGGCTGGCCACACACTCCTTTTATAGCCCCAAGGGCTAAAATAGCCGTTACCTCCTTCATCCTGATTTCTGCGCACTAACCGAACTCGTTGACCGGACTCACCCCAGAGTCCGGTCACTCCTCGTGCACCACATGTACTAGCCGTTCGAAGATGACCGTTGCTCACCAATGGCTAGCTCCCGCACGCGCATATTCCTGACTAGATGTGCCTAGGTACAGTGACCGTATGCACCGAGGCCGAGTCCGGTCACCAACGCGCCTCTACACAATTGACCGGACTCCCTTTTATCCTATGACCGGACTCGACTCTCCTAAAGTACGGTCACTTCTAGAGAGGTTCCAGAGAGCTTTTTTGATGACTGGACGCGTTAGGTCATCACTAACCGGACTCTTCGTGTGTCCGATCGCTCCTAGATGCGTTAAAGACACTGACCGGACTCACAGGTACTGACCGAACGCGTTTGGTCATAGAATCCAGTCACAGACCTTTCAGCGCTTAAATGGCTATAACTCTTAGCTCCGAACTCCGATTTCGATGATCTTGGACATTTTGAAAAGCTTATTCAGAGGGCTACACAACTCACTAAAAGCACAATGGATCAATATAGAATTCAAATCAAGAGTCATCCTATGGTTCGGAGTACACCGAAAAAACTCTCTCTCTTCTCTAAGTTGATCCAATTCAACTCCAACAACTTATCCTTTGCAAATGTACCAACACCACCAATTGCAAGTGTGTCAGCATTTTCACAAATATTTTTCAAAGGATTAGTCACTCAATTCACCACGTGACTCGATCATAGCAATGTCGCAAAGTTAGATCACTCAAGTGGCACTAGATGATCGATATGCAAATAAGTTTGCCCCTCTTGATAGTACTGCCATCTATCCTAAATCTGGTCATCAACTTCTCTACACACCTATGACCGGTGAAATAAAATGCCCTAGATTATATCTTTGCCTTGCGTATTCCATCCCATCTCCTCCATTGTTGATGCAACACATGCACCAATCAATCACCAAATGATATGATCCACTTCATATCATCACGTGACCATATTGGTTCATTGATTTTGACTTCACTTGCTCTTCACCATTGCTTTGGTCCATCAACGCCAAGTCATCACTCAACTTGCCCTTCACACTTATAACCAGTCTATCGAGCTAAGTCTTGTCTTGATCTTCTCCACCTTGATCACATGACTTAATGTCATGTCTTATATGCAATGAGCTCCTTCGTCACATGTGTGAGCCTTGCAACAAATCCAAGCCATCTTCATCGTCATGGCATGAGTTGCTCACACACATGTACCTGTGGACTAATTCACCTGT
This sequence comes from Miscanthus floridulus, assembly GCF_019320115.1. Taxonomy (NCBI): domain Eukaryota; kingdom Viridiplantae; phylum Streptophyta; class Magnoliopsida; order Poales; family Poaceae; genus Miscanthus; species Miscanthus floridulus. The sequence continues at coordinate 113,117,794 of NC_089584.1, forward strand.
GTATTACACTTAAACACATATTAGTCCACCTAGGTTGTCACTCAATTATCAAAACCAAACAAGGACATTTCAACTGGCCTTGGAGCTCACGTGCCCATCTTCTTCCTCATGCAAAGGTGGCGCATGTACCCTTGTCGCATTGCGTCATGACCCATGTGTGATCTCGAACTGGGAGTGGCCAACTCTGTAACACCTCTAGTGTTACGAGCTTGCTTAGCACCTAGGTTAATGCCTAAGAGTAATTAGTAAAATAAATTTTCGGGTTTAAAAGTTTAAAGCACATGTGGAATTATAAAAGAATCTTGTGTGACTCGTTTTCGTAAATAAAACGAGCAAATAAGTGTCGCTAGTCAACTTGTCTCGGTGCTTAGCAACTTTTAAATAATCTTGCGGACAAAAGTTGTTTAGGTCTTGTTTTGAAAAAGTATGAAGAAAGCGCTTAAAAATGTCTGATAGCGAATAAATTACGAATGGCTTGTTCTGTTGGATTGAGCATGAAAACAATTTTTATAAACAAAATAAAATATAACTTGTAATTAGAACTTAAATAAAATTTGAAGTGCAAGTTTAGTAGGTGAAAATGCAACTATTGATTTGGTGAATAGATGTTGTTCCTTGGTATTTTTTATTGCTCAAGAATTGAAAGTGGATTATAATTCAACTTCTAGAACTAAACGATTTAAGTCTGGAAACCTAGCGATAATGCTATTTTGGCGATTTAATTATAGAAAATCTGGTTAAACACTTGTGCTATATTCTTATTTAGTGGTTTGCACCCAACTGAGTACGTTGTGATGATATGGTAGTTGGTATGTTTGGAGCTTGTTTTGGCCACTAAATAATTACGTTAAAACATCAAGAAAACGAAACGGGTTCGACCATTGGGCTTTTGGCCGCGGTCACCACGCGTCTCAGCGCGTCTACCGTGTCTGGCCGCGCCATGGCCTAGCCTACCAGCTGAGCACCTGGCCGAGCCTAGCCACCGTCGCCACGTTGCCGTCACTGAGCATTTGATCGCCCTCCTACCGTGCCTTGCCCCGCTGGCCAGTCTTGTGGTCATCGGCTGCACACCGGGCCCAGCATGGCCGTAGCCGCTCCCTGCTGTGTGCAAGCTGTAGCTGGTCATGGCGCTGCTCTCGCGCACCGGCTTAGGTCTGTGCCCTTATCCTCTTGTCACCTCGGCCGCTGTAGAGCTCATCCTCTGCCACTCGACCCACCTACCTCGCCCTGTTCTCGACATCGTCGTGTTGCCTGGCGCGTCGCTATTGCATGTGGCCGCACGCAGGCACATCTTTATGGCGTTGTCCATGCTAACCGATGCGCCTTGCCGGCCATGCTGTGCCATGTGTGCCCCTACCCCATGCCCTGATCACTCAACCAGTTAGCTCACCAACCCGCCCAGCTCAGAGCCCTTAAGTCATTTCATCATCGCTAGTCACCATGACCGTGCTCCCTCTCCTCCAAAATTTATCGTGCATGAAGCGCCTCCCTTCAATTCCTTGCACTCACAGGTGCCTTAGGTCCATAGCGTGCCACTACAGTCAACCATGGTGGAAATCGTCCACCAGAGAGCGCGCACGTAGCATCGCCATCGCCACCGGTCAGCTCGCCGCTGGAACAGAGTGGGATTGTGGGTAAGGTCCTAACCGTCGGTAATGGTTTGATTGATGGCATCGGTAGTCGTGATTTGATCCCCTCTATCAGGTTCTCACCCTTCTTCGGCCAGGATCTTCGCCAGACATGCGGTGATGCGGCCATGCCTACCTTGGAGCGTCGCTGCCCTGGTCGCTCGCACGTGGCCGGGCCGGCTCGACCATCCTTCTCTCCAACCGTCTCCACAGCGCGGACCGCGGTGAGCCCCTGCTGCTTTCCCACCGCCTCTACCTCTCTGTCAGCATGCTAGGACACCGGCGTGCTCGCGCCACCATGGCGGCTGGCTCGGCGGTGCTGATAGTGAGTTGGGACCATTATTTATCCCCCAACCGTTGTCTAGGAGTTCGTCTTGGTCCCGCGGCGCTCGTCGGCTTGCTTGGGTAGCTAGTGCCCCGCTCTGCTGACCGGCGTGGGTGTGCTGTGTCGGCCGGAGCCATGCCGCCACACGCAGCGCGTCTAGGGCCAACTCAGTGAGAAGGAAATGATCTTGAGGGTGCTCAATGAAAAACGGGTCTCTAGTGTAATAGTGCGCGAAGTCGTCTTGTAATAACCGCGTAGTACGGGGACTCTTCTATAAAATCACCGGTGCTCACGCGGGTTCCGCGTCGTGGGCCGCTCGTTGGTCTAGCCTGTTGCGCGCGTGGCCATTCCACGCAGGCCGTGGGAGCTGCTAGGCCGAAAGGGGTTGCCGCCTGCCCTTTTTATTTTCTAAATGCTTTTCTAATATAGGTTTCTAGTTTAACTTATAAAATCAAGATAAAATAGTATAGGAATCCAAAAATAATGAAACTAATTTTGTTAGACTCCTAAAATCATGATCTATCTATTAGTGTAATTGGTTCATCTAGTTTGAAAATGTTTCCAGGGTTGCTCTAATTATTTTAGAATGTTTAAAATTGTTAAAATGTGAACTTGTGGGAATTTTTGTGACAAAATGGTGATAGTGTTGGCTCTGAAAATTTTATAGTAAATTACTAATAGTATTAGCTACTCCCTGTAATGTTTGTAGATCAAGAAGAATTAGTTTGCTAGATCGATAATGATGCCCTATTTTGAAAAAAGATTAAATCGATAGAATAGAATAAGAAAACACTTTGAATTTTATAACTAAAACATTGGTTGGGAAATAATGTCTTATTTGACAACATGGATGCATAGCCTAAGTACGGTCATCGTTAGAACAAGCTCGTTAGCTTGAGGGGCGTAAATCATATTTTTACGAGTCACGGTTGCAGTTGATTAATTATGTCTTTGTATTGCATCGCATTGCATACCATAATAGGGACATCGATGGATCGCGGAGTCATCAGGAGTTGTTGGAGAAATTGTACTTTTGGAAGATCGTGTCGCCATGATGGAAAGCTAACTTCTGATTAAATCTTACCCAAGCAAGCCTCGGTGCATAACCCCTACTTTTCTGCACTTTAAATTATATTTGTGCATTAAGTTTTAAGGAGTTGAATGAAACCCACTTGCATATATATATATATATATATATATATATATATATATATATATATATATATATATATATATATATATATATATATATATATATATCCTATGAGTCTTACTAGTATGACAGGATCATGTAGATTGCTATGCTACAGGACTTCGATAGAAGTCGAGTGATTGCCATTCACTCGCGAGAGATAGAAAATATATTACTGTATTATTATCACTTAGAATATATATAAAATAGTGAAAAGAAAAAATGGAGACCGGGCAGGGATATGGTTTTGGTATTGGTGGGTATAAGGGGTTGTGTCCTGTGGCCAACGAGGCATAGCTTGGTTACACTGTTTTTCCTGTCTGTGTATGTTAAGGACCGGCCGTTGCATTAGACGCTAGGTAAGTCATAGACTTATTATCCCGAGCACATACTTAGGTATGGGCGTAGGGAAGACTTGTTAATCTCTTATTATGGGTTCCGGCTCTTTCCGAACCGACTGTCAGGATGGTTTTTGGGTGGAGGTCCTTGCACCACGCTGAGTCTAGAACTCAGCGGCGGGGGCTTGGAGTCCTAGTTTGGATAGGGACCTAGACCCCATGACAGGAGAGTGATGGGTGGGTCCTGCTTCTGCCTGGGGTATAAGCGGGGCATGTATTTTCAGGGTACCCAGCTGGGCACATTGATTCACGAATCACCGGACAATCCGGTATGCCTTATCTAAACTCTAGCATCATAGTAAGAACTGAAAGATGAAAGATGGTAAAAGAAAATCTGATTGCTTACCACCTGCTTGAAAGTAGCACATATGCTTACATAGAATGGTTAGTTAATGAACTAATGCGACTGCTAATAAAAAATGAATATAAGGACGCACGCTTAGTAATGCTTCCTGTAGATGCAATAAACCCACAAGCCAGATAGCCTTGCATATCCTTAGAGTCTTTTTCTTTCCTCCTGTCGGGTAAGTCTTACTGAGTATAATTGAGTACTCAGGGTTTTATTTCCCTCTGTTGCAGGTGACAGGTGGATGCTAGAGCTAACTCTTGTGTGTGGATTTCTCCTGGTAGGCTCAGAGAGGATTTCTTTACGCTACAATCATAGTTTTTATTTATAACTCTCACTAAATATTTTTATAAATGGAAGTTTTATAATCTGTTGTCATAGTTTATATATCAATGCTTCATCATGCCATAAATAGCTATTTATTTTCGCTGTAACTCTGTTCACATGTTTATATTCCGCTGTTCAATTAAATTGTTCATAACTCTGATAATATGATTGCATTCCGTTGTTATAACAATAAATATTATACTCTGATGTTGTATTAAAAGTGATGTAAGAAATGGTTAAGAATGATGTAAGCTTTATTCTCTCATTTATGATCCTGATGAAAAAATATGGATTTTTGGGTTCTCCCTTGGGGTGTGCCCGACGGAACTACATAATTTGGTGTTCTCCCTTGAGTACTTAGTGTCTAATAGAAGACAAGTACTCTTGAGAGGCATTAGATTAGGCGGTTCTGCCATAAACTCAACCTCGCTTGGACGGGGAGACAGAGCTCCGACGGGGCCTAGAACCCTATGGTTCTGTCCGCGTGCCAGGCTCCGAGCTTTTGTCACAGCCTGGTGGAATATTCCCTATGTCGTCGTGGGAGAACTCTTGGTTGGGATGGCGTGACGAGTGCCCGTGCTTCTTGGCCTTCCTTGGTGAGTCGTTGGCGTCCAATGTGGGAACGCCCGGAGCCTTCTCGAGGCCCCGGCACAGGGGCTTGGTCACAGGCTTATCATGAGGCGTATCTTTTAAGCATTTGGGCCACTTTTTGGAGTGGGCCGTCTTGGGCCCAATAGGCCTTTCCTGTTATCCGACGGAGACGCACGAGTGCACCCGCTGGGTGTAGCCCCTAATTGATTAAGGGAATCAGTTAGAGGGGGTCAATCGCATTATCAGGGCGCTAATCAGGGGTTTAAGTAACCCGAGTCACCTACCTGCTACCACTGAGATAATAGTATCATCAATTATTGGAATAATTCTAGAAAAATGTGAACACCTGTTTCAAGTCGAGAACTTAAACCTAAGTAGATAGGTTCTGAGGTACGCTCAGTCCACTATAAAATAAATATCTTAATAGAGCAATTATTAGAATTTGTAGATAGTCATTTTTTAGATACTTGGGTCAAAACTATAGATAGTTTATTTTTTTAGAAACTTGGGCAAAGCTAGAGAAGTTTGATATGGACATAGCCAAAGTGATCTATAATTTAAACAGTTGGAGTATTAAAAATATTGTTTATGATAAATATATAGCCAAAGTCACCTAGTGAGGCTGCTAGGTTGTGCTAGTGACATGGCTCGTTGGAGCCCCTAGGGTGGGCCACATTTGTATGGACCTGGTCCAAGGGTTGAAGGACCACCGATACACTCTAGGGCCTACTCTAGAGAGTCCTTGGTTTGGGAGCATTATCATGGACAAAGGATGTGCCGTTGGCGCTATGCTAGGGTCTGAAGCGTAGAACTAGTGATGTAATTGTCGTGTTTTCTTTGGCATCCGCTCTGCTTGCTAGGCGTGGCTCCGAAGCCTAGGGGGAGTTGCTACAGTTGCGGGATGGAGCTAGCGAGGTTGCCTGCCCCGAAATCCCTCACACCACTAGATCCGTTGGAGGAAGGCTATTGCTGGACAGTGGAGGGGCGACGTGGATGAGTATTTTAGGATGTTGAGCTCACAAGTAGGAGATCAACCCAAGTATCAAGGATGGACCAAAGGGGCGGGCACGTTGCATATGAAGCCCAATTGACATGAACTTCTCATCAACTCCATAGATCAAAATGAGGACTGGGGTGTGATCTTGGACATGCCTCACGAGGTCTCTAAGGCCATTAGCCATGCCCTTAAGCTGGCAGCAATAATCAGTTAAGGGGGGGTTTCTTTGAGAGAAGTTCCTAAACTCTACATCCGGGTAGAATGCCCATATCTCTCGGTTGCCAATGAATTGGTTCTCTAGGGCAAGACAGACGGTCCATGTAATGGTCCATGCTGACATCACTATCTTGATGAAGTTAGTGGCGATAGTGTCGCTGAACCATGATAGGACAATGTAATCCATGTGCGCCAGTCCGAGTCGACGAGGTCGGTGTGTTGACAGCAAGGACGTAGCTGGTGAGGGTGAGCTTTCCAAGGGTGACAAAGGAGTGGCCGTTGTAAAGATCATGTGCCCATGATCAAATCTTTTAGTTTTGTTGAATGTGATAACAACACAATCCTATGACTAACATATTTGCTAAATATGTGTTAAACATGTTATAATAGGTCCTAGAGATGTAGTGTTAAAGTTTGATAAAGATCGAGTTAAAACGAAGAAGAAACCATGAAGATTATATTCTCACCATAGAATTCAATGGATCACTTGATCAGGCCTACTAGATCATATGGTGGAGTCACCAGTAAGTCGGGCAGGGAGATACTGTCCACCATATAAGCACTTGACAGATCATCCGGTGCACACCAGAGAGCTAGCACAATCGAAGACCTGAAAAGATCAAGGCCACCAGATGTTACGGTGCAACACACGATCCACAACAATAGTCAACACCAATGGTCACATACTAGCTCTAACTCTCTCTATTCTTCATCTAGGTTGTCCAATTAGACTTTAATGTTGAACTCCATGGCACTTAACATGGTTGCTTAGCTCTATCTCTATTCTTCATCTAGGTTGTCCAATTAGACTTTAATGTTGAATCTCCATGACACTTAACATGGTTGCTCAGCCGTAAAACGTAAGTCTTGTCTTGAGACTCCATGTATATTGAAGAAAAAAAATGAGTATAACGAGACAACAACACAACCTTTTTTTTCATTTTTAATCAGAAATAAGATGATGCAGACCATGCTCAGCTCAAATGATTAGTTTCGGTAAAAGGTGGATTAGGCATAATTAATTCCTTTAATTAGGACAAAAAGGTATATATATTCCCGTACTTAATTACGTGAGCAGGTAGACATCCATATATACCAGTTTCTTATAAATATACTTTCACATAATAAAGATCAAAGGACGCTACTTCTTGTAACGAGACTTGCGATTCGCAGTGCTTACACACATTTGATCAGTAATCATCATAATCGTAATTACTATTATTATGAGGTAAATACGTGTGATCGCCGAAGTGCATTTGATTGTCGAAATCATATGCGAAGGAATTCAATGTCGAGAACATGTCCCCGTCTTCGCCGTTTGCCGGCGGTGGCGCTGGCAGCCCCTCGGTGGGAAACGACGATGATCCGGCGGCATCCAAGTCAGAGCGGAAGACGGCAGGTTGTTGATCGTGCGTCTGGTTAGTGGAAGCAAAGCTCAGCATCATGAACGCACTCCGAGACGTGGACTGCTGGCAGTGTCCGTTCTGCTTCATCCGTGCGTCGCCGCCGTGGCCGCCGGGGGAATCGAACCTGAGCACCAGACCTTCCCTGGCGGCTGGCGGCTGATCGGCCACGATATCCGGGAACGAGACGGGCGGTGCGCCGCACGTGTGCTCGTACGTGTAGGTCACCTCGTACAGTGGCGGGTCGTCGCCGTTCTTCTGTTGCAGCAGCTTAGAGGCCAGGCATTGCCTGTCCTCACGGTAAGAGCATCTGAAGTATAGCCTGCAGCAAGCATATATTTCACAATCCATTATATTTAAATCAACTAATTTTGTTCGTTTTGACCTTTAATTTGTATATATAAACACTCCTACATACTTCTCAACGCCATTATTCGAGCACATCTCCAAAGCCAGTTTATTAGGTGCTTTATCAAACTACTAGGGACATCTATATATACAAACTAGGATATCAATATTAAGTGAGAAGGTAAGTTTGTTGATGTCCAAACGACGACGAGTACAAAAGATGAATGTTACTAGGAATCCAATAGGGACATCTATAGCTAATTTGGAGAAAGGGTGCATATAGAGCTAGATTAGGTGGTCTGATGGGATATCAAAATATATAACTTTGGGTTAACCAATTCAGAAGTATATGGATCAAGCAATAAATTAGCAATAAACTAGCTAACAGCTAGCAGAGCCTCGTCCTAGCCGTGCATGCCTATGCGCCTCCTCCATCCATATGAGCACGATGGCTACTCCATTCTATGCCCCCACGTTCATGTTTTGCTCTAAGAATTCATTATCCGTGAGATCAAGCTTCATCTTGTATCCTTATATCGCCATCTTGTCGTCGACATCCTCATCACGAGAGGACATGGTATGGTCCCGCTCGCCGTGGCAACACCATCTTCCTTTCTGCTCCTCTTTCTCCTCAAATTGAGCTTAGTGTTGATAACAACAACATCCTTATCATCCCTATCCTTGAACCCCTACAGGGTTGACACTTAACAATGCTTGACTAATCGACGACCTAGCATTGTGTGGTGGCAAAGGTGGCGATATGAAAATACACAATATCCATGTTGGGCTTAATGAGGCCTTGTGTTCGGGTGCACTTCAATCCACCTCAGTCCACATATATTTGGACAGAAAATTAATAATTTCTATCTCAATACATGTAAATTGGGATGGATTAGAGTGCAGTCAAATAAGGTCTGAGAAAGAAATTGCGACAGGAGGCAAGTGGAATGGCAGTGATGAAGGGGAGTGGATGAGGGTTTTGCTGACGAAGCGATGGGAGACTGATTCACGTGCGTATGGATCACGCGAGAACTACTTTTGTTGGCTCAGTCTTCACGGTGGAACAAAGGAAGAAGATAACTATCATTGTGTGACTTGAGGACAAGGCAGTGCACCGCGTATCCTTATCACGAACTGTGAGGAACTAGAAAGCCACTGAAACAGCTATCTTCTTCCTTATCAAGTATTAATCTATAGTGAATGTACCTCAAAATGTGCTTTTCACCAAGTAATAGAAACAGCTAGACGCTCAACTATTAATCTTTTTGGGAAGTATGCCATATAGTTGAGAGGGTTATACAATAAACACTTGTTTTCTGCAACTTCTGAAATTTATGCCTTATGGTTAAGATTTTATAGTTATCTTTGCAGATTTAATGGGTTCATGTCATCAAACTGAGTTGTTTTTGCTTAAATATCATAATGATCAACTAGATTACCGACTAGCTTAATCAATTGAAAAGAAAATAAGCTGACATAGTACATGCTCCTGTTTCTTCTCTTATTAGAGTGTCTAAAATCAGTTGTCATGAGTATCAATACTATATATATTGATATAATAATCAAATGATATCAAAAGAAGTGCGATGGAGCAGTTTGATTGGAATAATATAATATTTAAGAGTTTTCCATATGAACTAATACATTTAAAAAAAACTTGACAAGTCCATTACCTAGGGTACTCAGCATCCTTGATTTTCTTTTGCCCATATTTTCGCCACAAGTGACCATCAAAATAAGGTGTGTATGTAAGTCTGACCCATGAAGGTCTATCCCTCCTACAACATTATTCGAAAACTATATAGGTAAATAAGATAAATATAGCAAAAATTATAATTTCTCAATAATTCCATCTGTGTTTTATAGGAGGTATAAGAACATGAGTAAGAATATAAAAATGGAGATATATAACATGTGGCACTAGGAAGGAAAAGTTTAAGGTTCTGTCTAGATGGCCCATGTATAGAAAACGTAGATAAGATTGCTGATAGAGAATTAATTGACATGTTTAAAGCTTGGTCAAAGATTTCTATTAGTATATCTTGTGTTCATTTCTGCAAAGACGTCCTACAAGTGGATCATAAATAGGTGCCATAACTAATATAATACGGTGATGAATTTGAAGGTCAGCATTGTTCACTCGTCCTGAAAAGAATGACCCCCTACTAGAGATTATTTTGTAGTGAGAAGAAACAAAAAAAATGGGGCATGAATGCAAACAGGTTCAAGTTTTGCTTTTCTTATTGCTATCCTTATAAGGTATCAAGAAAGACCATATATGACTATTGTATATAATAGTATTAGGGAAGTAAGGTACAATGACGACCTACCTTCCAAGGCTTCATTAGTTTAATTGTGATCTTAATACCTTCCAAGGACCGTAATAAAGAGAAAAACACTAATGTCACCTCTTGGTCCTAATTATTTATGTCTCCTTCCTTTCTTTTGTTCTCCTTGCATAGGTAGATCCATGAAGAATGCATGAACACGTAATGTGCGATGAACTTGTTAATCATATTCAAGCATACGCTGTCATGATTTTTCCGCACGACTATGGCTATATATACTATACATAGTCATTATATTTATTATTCTATCCATTCTAAATTATAGGTCATTTTGGTTTTTATACATACATAACTTTTACTATACATCTAGATATATATTATGTCTAGATATATAACTTTCATTATATATCTAAAAAAGACAACGGCTTATAATTTGGAATAGAGCGAGTACCTTCCATTTTGAAACTACGATGGTGCCAATGAAAATTCACATGAAGTACAAATTGCATGACTGAAAGACCTTAGGTTGCATGATCAGCACGGATGACTTTGCATACATGATCAAGTGCTAGCTACCTCTTTCTATTTCATCTTATTTCACATTTGGAAGAGAAATGTAGCTTTTGCTAAGTCCTAATAAAACATTAATCAATCCTAGACTTCTGTTCAAAGGAAAGAAAAAGAAAGAATGGTAGAGGATAGTGAAGGGGTCACTATGTGTGCAGCCCTTTCCAATATAAAGCATGATTAAAATGTGCAAAAGCACATAAGTTTAGTAGTACTAGTGGTTATCTAGGGCTCTTAAGCAAAGGAGCCCTCCACTATGGGAAAAAAGTTATAGGAAAAGGTTGCTTTGGGTTTGAAGTCTCACTACAAATGGCCCTGGCTGAGGGATGGAGAATATGCTTCTTCTAAGGGAAATATGAAGAATTCCCAACAAAGGATTATACGATGATTCTAATCTCTTAAAAAAATATGCTGTATTTTGACCATAGTGCGGATGGAATCCCCACATATGTGCAAATTTATATCTTTATCATGCATGCATTAGGTTCTTTTCCTAGTCCATGAAATATAGTTACACTCAGGAATGGAACTAGCTAGCCATCATCAGTCTGGTAGCTAGGATCGAAGGATGTATGAGAGAAAGAAGATGGGGTTGCATATGCATTCATGTAGTTGACCCTTACATTCCTATTCCAACACCACTGTATTGTACTGTTTTTAGCAAAATAAACTATGAAGTCTGAGTTGTAAACATAGTACAACGATGTCATCCAACTGTACTCGATCTGTACTTAATATAAACGAGAATTGACCTATGATCATCGACTTGTGACCCTGTATATGTTACTGTTTCTTTTCTGAAAAATCTTGTCTATGAATCGGCACAAACTTGAAGACGGAAATAGCTCTAGCCATCTATAGAGTATAGACACACATTCTGATAGATTTAGTAGTAGATATGAACATGAAGAAGATAGAACAGCTCACTTTTCTTTGCAAAAAAAAAAAAAAAGATAGAACGCTGCAACAATACACAGAACTAAAACCAACCAGCAGGCAGCAGGCTCATCAAGATCTGGAGAGGGCAGTCAGAAAGTAGAGAAACAAAAGGAAACGACCGAAAACAAGCAAGACAGCAAGAAGTCAATTAACAGCCACGATAATCCACACTGCACTACATAGTCTACACTAGATAAGCTAGCATGCTTCTTGTTTAGCAAATTAAGAGCTGAAGAAGATACAGAATCTATCAGCTCATCGGTTTGTGCGTGTACCTTCTGTTATGCCGGCCGCTGCGCGGCGAGGACTCCGGTGGGGAGAGCCCAAAGACAGCTCCGGGAGGGCTGTAAGACGACTCCGAGGCAGATCCCATAGCATCTTGCGGGGCACTGGGATCCCCAAACTCAAAGGACTGCTCCCTCTTCATGCGCGGCGAGTCGGCGACGACCCTATTCTTCTTCTTCCTCCTCGTCTCCTAGCTATCTACCTTGGAGCTCCTGCGTGCTCAACTGCTGTATTGCGCGGCAGGTGTGTGGGAATCGAGCGGAGGGGAGGGAGGGCAGACACCTAGCTATGTCGCTTTCATGGTCACCGGACCACCGGAGGGGGGGATTTAGTTTTGAGCTCGGCTACTCGGTGCAGTACAACGTGACTAATACTTTATGGTTCCATTTTGTTCCAAGTCAAGATGGTTGCGGGGTCTTTTGATAAGTTTAGTAGTGTTACAGATATTAGATTCGAGCAGATGAATCTGCCACTGCCACCCAATAATCATGTACCCATTGTATGGGCCTCTAGAGGAACATTGCCATTTTCTTTTTGGGGTTTAATTTGGCCATCATGCATACAGATTTTTTTTACACTTGATTTGTAGAAGTATATTCCAATTTCGTTTAATTGGTTCCTCAAGTTGTATATTTTTTATTTATGAGGGGTTTCTCTAGTACTATGATTGCCATATGCTTCGCACTGAGGACGAAGCTCCAACCTAGGTGTGATGCGTGCGTGTTTATTTACACTTAGATTGCTGCTTTCAGAAACAAAAATATAGGCAAATTGCAGGAAAGGACAGTGCACGAACAGTGGGTGCCAGCAGATTAGATGAATTGCCAAGTGGGGTTACAATACTGGAGGCTTTGTTAATCAGGACAGTGGATCGATCAGTCCACCAATCCCGAGCCAGTCCCACGTTCGGTGCTGTTTACAGAACATTTTGACGTAACTGCTAACAGAATGGGTGATCTATACTACAGAGAGATTTGATGAAAACATAATGCGGTGATCTGATCTGAAGAGCTTCATGCGCGCCCATGAATGTATATATAAATTGCCTGACGACCTAGTGTACTATACACTTGATCTAATATTTTTTTCTGTGCAACAGCAGAGATTTCCCCCCTGTTAACTTGAGCTTATTCAGAACTACTTTTCAATCATAGAATAGTGTTTTCCTCTCGCAATATTTCAGCATAAGCCAAATTTCAACATCAACGAACAGGGTGTCGTTTTATCCTTTGGGGACAAAAACTAGCAGACTTTTTAGAGATGAGTGTACCTCTCGGTTATCCAGCTCACTGCTGATCTGCTTATTTCTGACGACAAGTATTTTTAGTCTAGATACATCCTGTCACCCAACTCACCCCTGAATCCTGATGAATATCCCCAATATGGCAATGTCAAACAACCGCACAAGTTTTTTAAAAAAACAAATTGAATAGGAGAGCTACCTATTATATTATATTAAAAAATGAATCTAGATTACGTAAAACAACTATAGTAATATAATAATAATACAATAGAGCAACACGACTCAACAACTATAGCAACTAAGAGCTAATAATAACTGAAAATATAACTACACTAGGTGGTTGGGTGAGACATTAACACACAACAAAGATGCACCACCGGACCACACCACTCCACTGCCCCCCTAAGGGCCTGTTTGGTTCCCTGCTTCTGGCCAGACCTGACCCGTGGGGTGCAGGAGCAGCATGTTTGGTCTCCTTGATGGCGTGGCCATTGGCATGCAAAAAGCATCGCCGGACCTGGCTCCCGGGAAACGGATTTTGATTTTGTTTCTTGTGGGCCTAGCTCGCGTGGGCATGAGTGTGCGTGTGTTCTGTCTCATTCCAGAGAGAGAGAGAGAGAGAGCACAATGAACATGCAACCAAACAACTCCTCTTGGGATCCTAGGTCGTAGCAGAACAGAGCTAGGTAACAAAACAAACATGACTTGCATGGCCACAGACTAGATAGCGCCGGCCTAGCTCTTTAGATGTAATGCAGGCTAGCAGAGAAGCAAACCAAACAGACCCTAAGCTCTTTAGACGCAACGCAACTAGCCCAGCACCACCACTGGATGACAAAAATACCAAGTCGACACACCGCAGTCATAGCTTGCGCTGCTGTTAAAGGCAATGCCCTACATCGAGCAAGCCACTACCATGCAAGGAAAGTCTCCGCATGTGCTACAAGTTGTGTGTAGCTGTTGCGACATCATTTCCACTTGTGTCGTCTACCGACGTTATCATGTATCAAACTAACCACTATCATGAAAGGATAGCCACCACAGTCTGCTGCAAGCCATGAAACCGGCACGCAAAACAAGTGCCTCTAGTCACCGACTATGTAGCTCCAATCAACCTATCGGTGCAATAGGCCCCAAGTACCCGTGTTGTCAGGAGATAAGCTCGACTAGGACGAGGTGGACCGAGTGTAGGGTCGATATGGCGGACTAGAGGGGGGGTGAATAGTCATTTCTAAAAATTAATTGCACCGGCTAATCGAGATAAATGCAGAATTAAAACTAACGGTCTAGCCAAGACTACACCCCTCTATCTAAGTTCTTTAGCACCTTACAAAAGATCCTAATTAAGCCAATAAGGTCCCGGGATAGCTAGAGCTCACCTAAACAATTCTAATTAGCAAGGTCACACACACATATGCAACTAGTACTTTAAGCAACGGGGGAGCTCCTACACATGCTAGTATGTAAAAGCACAAAGCCAAAGATCACTAGCAATGCTCAATAACAAGGCTACACAAGCCAAATTGGAGAGCTCAAATTACTTAGCTACACAAACTAAATAATATAACTAGCAATGCTACATAAGCCAACTAGTTACGCAAGGAAGCTATTTCTATGCTACACAAGCAAGGAAGGCAATTAGCAAGCTACACAAGCAAACTAATTATAAGAGCAACTACACAAGCACAATGTATATAAATGAATGAATACAAGCTTGTGTGAGGGGATCACAAACCAACAGGAAGACAAAGTTGACATGATGATTTTTTTATCCTGAGGTTCACTTGTTTGCCAACAAGCTAGTCTCTGTTGTGTTGGCCGGTTCACTTGGGAGTTCACGCGATTATAGGCACCACGCCTAGCCCTACAATAGGGTGTCATAAGAACCTCCACAAGATGAGGGCGCTCAATGACATGCTCTACTAGAGTTGCTCTTCATGGCTCCCACAGGGTGAGCACAATACCCCTCACAATCACTTCTCTAGAATACCACACAATCTTCTTTGCGTGCTTCAACAGAGACCACCACCAAGCTGTCTAGGAGGTGGCAACCTCCAAGAGTAACAAATACCACCGGCTTGCAACTTGACCACCTAGTGCCACTCGATGCAATCTCACAATACAATCGCACTAGAATCACTCACTAGCAATTGATTAGCACTCTTGCAAGCACAAGTGAGTTAGAGGGCTCCCAAGCACTCTCAAGCATAGAGTCAAAGTCCCCCAAGGTGCTCAGCCTCAGCCATGGTCGAGTACCCCTTCAATTTATAGCCAAAAGGCCAAATAGAGCCATTGCTCAAAACTTGACCGCGGCCGCTCTAGACCGAGGCTCTAGGCCCATGGTCCAGACCATGCCTCAGCGGGTCCGGAGCTCAGATCACCACCACGTGTCCCCCGATGTTTGAAGATAGCCGTTGGAGCACAACGGTCATTTTGCGCTCGTAACGCCGCCTCCAGATCGAGTGTTCGGACCAAGCAACCGAACCAACACGCCCCTCGGTCCGGAGCAACACCGAGAGGTCCCGAGACCTCAAAACCACTCCAGACCCAGTCCAAATCAACGGTCTAGACCAACACCTAGGGGACGGATGCCATGCTCTCACATGCTATCGCGTCACATGTCCCTGGAGAGATCAACCGGACACGCGCACCTCGGTCTGGACTCGCCGAACACTCAGAGTCCGGACCCTGCGCCGCCAAGGCCAAGCAACCGGACCCACAACCCATGGTCTGGACACTCTGGACAACCAGAGTCCAGACCCTACGCTGTCACGGCTCCAAGCTATGGTTTGGTTCTGGACTCTCACGGTCCGGACCGCCAAGCCACACTAGGTTCGGTCCCCTTTTCTTCTAAAAACGACTCAAGTTCCTTCTCCTTTGCAAATGTGCCAACACCACCAAGTGTACACCATCATGTGCAAGTGTGTTAGCATTTCACAAACATTTTTTCTAAAGGATTATCACTCTTTTCACCACACCACTCGGTCCTAGCAATGATGCAAAGTTAGATCACTCGAGTGACACTAGATGACCAATATGCAAACAAGTTTGCCCCTCTTGATAGTGCGGCCATCTATCCTAAATCTAGTCATAAACTTCTCTACACAACTATAACCAGTGAAATCAAATGCCCTATAGGTTATACCTTTGTCTTGCGAATTCCATTCCATCTCCTCCAATGTTGATGCAACACATGCACCAACAAACATCACAAATGATATGATCCATTTCATATCATCACGTGACCTTATTGGTTCATCGATCTTGACCTCACTTGCTCTTCACCGTTGCTTCGGTCCATTGGCGCCAAGTCTTTGCTCAAGCTTCCCCACCAAGCGGTTTATCGCTTCAAAGCCTCTGACTTGCCCTTCACTCTTGCAACCGGTTCATCAAGCCAAGCCTCATCTTGATCTTCTCCACCTAGTCACATGACTCCATGTCATGTCTCATATGCAATGAGCTCCTTCATCACATGTGTGAGCTTTGCAACATGTCTAAGCCATTTACACCTCCATGGCATGTGTTGCTCATACAAGTGTACTTGTGGACTAAATCACTTGTGTATTTTACATAAACACATATTAGTTCACCTAGGTTGTCTCTCAATTACTAAAACCAAACTAAGGACCTTTCACCGAGCCTGCTAAGGAATAGACCCAAACCAGACAGGTTGGAAAGCAAGATATTGGCTAGATAGCCTTAGGAACCAAGAAAGGCATGTTGATCTGCTAGGATCTAATAGAATCTCCTTGTAACAAACTAGGAAACCATAGATTGATATCATTCAGTATTCCATCTGTAACCCTACCCTCGGGCTGTATAATGGGAGGTAGGGAGACACATTCATAGATCTACCATTCATAGCTAGGAACCCTTGACGGACTCATCTGCGACCCTATAAACCCCAGACATACGACATACAAGAAGCATTCTCCACTAGACGTAGGGTAACCTGTATAAATTTGCGTATCGTGACTCGTGAGCTACCCATTTGATTACATGTGCCCAAAATGTTGATCTACTAGTTGGACGATAAATTCTATGACATAACCCAACCGCCTTACTGAGAAAACAACACATCAAAGCGAGCACTTATAGTAGCCAATTTGAAGGTCTCTACGCAAAGCAAAGCAACAATGCACTTTTGTTGGCCACTTTGTGCCGCATCGGTCTCTTGCCAACTTTGTAGGCACCTCTAGCACATGGTGTCACCCTACCATCACCCAACAACCGCCACACAGAAGCTCTCCAATCTCGCGTAGATGCCCTCGTCAGGATCGAAGATACACACACGCCCATGCAGGGTCTATTTTCAATGGGGAAAATATCTATAAGGGGTTAAAAGTAAAAATATATACATGACACGCTGGCTTGCAGGGATGGCAACACCTGCAGGCTTCGTACCTGATGGGTGTGGGCACGGGCATGAAAACTCACCAACGAGTACATAAGGGTTGGTACCAGCAAAGATATGAATAGGGTACGGGTAGACTTTACCCATGGGCACCTGGCGGATACCCGCAATTTGAGAATATATATGAATATATGTCACCTATGTCATATGCATATTATGTCGACTAGCTTATTTAACATGTAATTTGTAGCATATAAATAACATATCAAACTATAAAATACGATATTTCTTTATGGATAACTAAATAAAGTGATTGTGTGGGCTATTAACTTGTGTAAGTTAGTTTGTGTTATTTGTATGAGCACGATGATCGAATTATGAATCTATGATGTATTCTGGCTTGTGAGTTACTGTATATTGTCCTAATAAACTCTATGTAAGATATATTTATATATTTACCTATCATTTAACTATGAATTTATTATTATATATCACTATAATTTTATTATTTGAACTCTCTTGAATGTACCCGACAGGAACCCGTCGGGCGTGGGCGCGTGTATGAATTTTACCCGCGGGTATGCTTACGGGCGGATAAAAGTTAGGGTCGCAGGTATGCTCGTGGGCAGGTAAATGCTTTACCCAATCCGCTGCCATCCCTAGGCTTGCCACGTTAGCACGAAATGTTCACGTGGCTCGTATGGACATGCGGTGTATCACTTAATAAGTTTAGAGAACTAGAAATACATTTTCAAAGTTTATGGACCTATGTGACACATCCTTACAAGTTTAAGTGCCACTAGTGCATTTAACTTTTAAGTATATATCATATCGCCCACTCTAGGATTTTAGTGACCGGAGATGATATACAAGAGAAATATATACTGGTCTGGAAGAATCCTTCGCGATTCGGTTCTTGGTGAATTTGGCATTATAAACTTATGGTGTGTTTGCTAGAGCTATGGCTTCAGCTAAAATTGCTCTGGCTTCAGCTTCTCTATGGAATAGCTTTCTTTGGCTGGACATCTCTAGAAGAACATTTAGTAAAAATAGCTTCTCATGGTAGATAAAAAGTGTGAAATATCTATTATATCCTTATCTTTTTTCTCTTTTTTCCTTTATTTTTTCTTCCCTCCTAATTCTCTATTCTTCTCTCTTTCTTATCCACTAGCCCCTCCCCGACCATGCCGCCTCCCTCGCTTCCGCCTCAACACCAGTGCACCGCCCTTTCCCCCTCCCTCCACCTTGCCTCCATCTGCGCCTCCCATCTCGTTGCTTCTCTTCGTCGAGGCTGGTGGCAACGTCGTTGAGCTTCACATCCTTCAATACCAGTGCTAGCGTCATTAAGATTCACCTCCAAACGCCGCCCACACCCACATCGCCATAGAGGATGGAGCTAGACGAAGCTATAATTTTCAGTTCCTCCTTTGTTGGGCACGAATTCTGGGCAGAGGTGTTCCCCCTTTGGTTGGTGGAGTTGAGAAACTGGAGGGTACCAAACGGCCTTTAGCCGTAACCAATTTTATTGTGGCATCTCATGTTGATTTACGTAGAGCATAATAACACAGACTTAGTAGTAACCAATTTCATTCATGGCTTGACGGTTCGACAGTCTGACTGACCCCCGCTCTTGTTGCCGAGCAGAGAACCTGAGATGCAGCCAAAAGGTTGGGGACATGGTGACGAGGACAAAGCGTCTCATATATGGATCGAATCACTAGTCTAATCTCGTCACTAACATAGGTTATTGGCTCGGGGTTGCCATGAGAGAAGGCAGAAGAGTAAAATAAAGCAAGTGGCAAGCTAAACAAAGCTGGATGTGGATGTCGATATCGATTAAACAATGCTCTTCAGCTGATCGTGACAGAGCATTTGCTTCCCTATGCATCTGAGACCGAAGGAATTCGCACGTGGTTTTAGGAGGAGGTCCAGCCCTCCTTCAGAAAATGGCCAGTGGCCACCACACCAACCATAAACAAGTTCTGCTGCGTTTGCCTACCAGAGTACTCCTACCAGAGAAAGAGGATTTCTCCTAATCTAATTGAGATCTAGTAACGCAAAGGTCGAGGTCCACACGGCCCCAACCCCAGGTTGAGACGCGGATCTAGCGGCCATTAGCGGTCAAAACCGGAGATGACACCATGCTGACTGTGAATTGTGATTGGCCAGGCCGCCAGTGCGCCGTGGTGGCCCGGCGAGTCTCCTGTCCTAGCTACGAGTCCCGGCGCCCGCCCACGCGTCGGCCTGATATCGTCGGAGCACCGGCGCCGCCGGGAAGGCCGAAAGCTGGAACATGGTTTGTTGCTACCCGCCGCGCGCTGGCTGTCTTTTGCCCGGCAACCTCGGGACAGGCCAGAGTGTGCACTGCACCTGCACCTGCACATCTCGTGTCCCCGAGAGGCCCCCGACTGATTAGATACTCTATGCGTGCCTAGTACACGCATCTGTTATTAACTTTGGATCATCCGTGGTGTAGATCAGTGGGGTTTTATTTGGATTTCTCATAAAAATGGTGTGTACAGATAGGGACAGAGAGGGGGAGGGAGAGTTAGGGTCAGGCATAGACCATCGGTAGACATTGAGGAGTTGGATCCGGCCATCACAGGTTCACCGGTGAAGATCTACGCTAAGGCAGCGACGGTCGGGGAAGACGGGTGACACAATGAAGTTGTGTTGGCGGTGGTAAAGGCAGTGGCGCTTCCCGCCGCTGGCAGTGCCTCCCTCTCGATTGGACTAGGGTTAGACAGTGAGGTTGTGGCGGCGGCAGTGAACCTCGTATTGCGAGCCGTTTGCCCCACCTCCTCTATATAGGCACTGTGCGACGGGGGCCCACCAGCCACTAGATGGCTGGGCGTCCCCGATCAGGACGCGGTCAAGGGATCCGTCTCGACCGTTGGGTCAAGACGGATAAGATCAATTCTAACATTCTCCTCCTTGATCTCAACTCATACTTTAACTTTAATCCCTTTCACTTTTATTTGTTCCATCACATATTAGTGCATAGAGCATGCTTCATCGTCACGGTCAATCGCCGATAGACTTAACAGTTATAATACACGTCTTTGTTCTGAAACAGATTCTTTAACTTTGGGCCCTTTATTGTCCGAAAATCATAGGCTATACCATAAACCCATATCGATTGTGTGTTCTCTAAACACACTGGGTGGTAAGCCTTTTGTATGCGGATCCACAAGCACTTGCTTGTTACTTTTATGTTCAATACTTTTAGTATGATTCCGGACTTTCTCCTTCACAACGTATAACTTTATCGTCAATGTGTTTGGCAGCACACTTGACCCGTTGTTATAGGAGCGAGCTACTTAAATGGTTATTGTTGTTGTATACCATTATCAATTCCGGATGTAAGTTCTTTTAACCATTTCGCCTGTCCTTTAAGCCTCATGACAAGCTATACTATAGGTATGCATCATTGATGACACCATAACTATTTCTTTGGAGCTTTTCCACAATAAAACTCCAACTGCGAGTGTTAGCTACTATGTGGATTTCACTAAATATCTCGCCAAAATTTAACACTGTAGTGGATATGTAATCCCACTTCTATTCAAGCCTTAGGTATCATATCATGCTCCCCCAGATTACTCTATCTTTTGTAAAGATGGTGTATCTTCAAATTTCTTATTTTGGGTTTAATCTGCTAAAAACTCATATGGCGCATTTAGCACCGCTTTGATAACTCTGAACTCGTCAAGTATAAATACTAGCCGACTATGCTATCTTCCTATCGAAACTGTAAAAGGTCTAGGAATTTAGCTATTTTTTTACTTTAGGGTATCATTATTATGACCGTCTTACCCCCTCAACGATCACATTCATCTTTTATAGATCACTTTTACCTTCAATGCATAGTATGCATTGTATTATCTGAAGTATGGAGAAGTATCTTTCTTAATTGTCTTTCTTAATTAATCTCACATTTCTCCCCCTCGAAATGTGGTATGAACTTTTCTACCACAATTTCAAAAAACATTCAGAACTCTTGTGAATGAGGAAACTTTGATTACTTACTTCATTCACATGATTACATCATGCAAACAAAGTTATTTGTTAATTCGTATGGGAGTATATTTTCCTCATTTCACTTCAAAACTCAACAGTCTATTATTATCAATACTTTTGCAAGTCACGCTTGCGTATCATTCTTATCTCTTGGTTCACATACAACTTTCTTTTGTTCTTAAATTCATTGAGTACTTAATGACCATGACACAATCAGAGTGTACGGTCAATACTAGGATAGCATAAGAGCTACCCCAAACTTCTCTCCATGTGCAGGATACACTTAGAGCACATGAGTCATCACATCCTTCTCCCGCTATGCGGGATAAGTACTATGCCAAAACTCTCCCGCCATGCAGGATTGGTTAACATAAGTACTATGCCAACTTTACACCGTCATGCGGGTATTTTCTCAAACTTTTTCCGCCATGCGGGATAATTCCCTTGAACGAACATAATTGCCAGGATTGGCTCGTGTTCAATCATCAAATTCAGAAATAAATCCGAATACTCTTTAATACACATGCTTAATCCGACATTAGTCAAATTAAACATGCATGTGACTTTTACAACTCTCATAAGTGAAACTGAAAATAAATTCTTCTTCACAGAGAGTACATAAAAGACATTTCTCAATGAAGACTCTCATTGATCTATCTCTTTTCTTGGATCAATATCCTAGAATTCTTTTCTTTTGAAGCCATTCTTTAAAGAGAACACAGTCCCTTAAGCAATGGCATTCTTTCATACATAACTTGCCCTTAGGCATTTCATCATCTGAGTCACAAGTACCCAGCTCATTTCTCTTACTGCCTTCAAGAATGAAAGCATGGTGGTCTTTTGTCTGAAAAATATTCAACAATAATGCTCATTGAACTTTGAAATCTTTATGTTCTATTCTATATCACCGTTAGGCAGAAATAGAGTAAAACATCATTCTTCTACATTAATTCTACGTCACCGTTGGACAGAAATGGAATTACCGTATAGAAACTCAATAATCTTGAAAACATAGAACTGTTCCTCAAAATTAAATTGTCCTGTTGGTTCGAATCTAATTAGAAGACAATCAACTTCATTGTAGCGGAAACATGAAAATACATTTGTCTAGTTTAAGAGCATTCCTTGATCTTTATCTATTCTCTAAAAAATTGGTCACTTTGATGCAAAATTTATCAGAGATTTAAACTTTAAACATAAAACTCATAAATAAACTTATAATATTGTTATCATCAACGTTGGTCAGAAAATAACAATATTATAATTTATCTTAACTATCAACCGACTATTCCTCCAATTAAAAAAATTTTCAATTGGTTCCAATTTTAACTGGAGGATAAACTTTTCATCATTTACTGAATAACTATAACTGTTCTTCAAATTAGAAGACAATAAACCTTTAACTTTGCAGCGGAAACTTGACAAAATTTCTTTTCCTACTTTTCAGAAGCATTTTTCTGTACTTTTCTACTCTTTGAAAATTCTAACATGTTGGTGCAAAAAAATTATGAGAGATTTTAAATCATTCTTTGAATAAAATCATCAAAATTTGCTTCTGAAAAATAATGAAACAATTCTTAATCATCACTGTGCATTCTGGCCCGGTCCAGCATTATGTAGCCCGGAGCTCAGTAGCAGCAGTGCGCGCGGCCTAGCTGCTCACGCACGTGGCCTAGATGCTACAGCAGCACGCGGCCCGCAAGCAGCAGCAGCGCGTGGCCCACCACTACGCGCGCGCCTTCCTCCCTGTGCCCAGGCCACAACCTAGGCCTGGGCCGAGAAAGCTCAATCCCGCCTGGGTTGAAAGGCGGCCCGAGCGCTCGCAGCCGTTGATTGGCATCCGACGGCCGAGCGCGTGCTTCAGCAAAACAAAACGGCGCCGCGGCCGATCCCCTGAAACCCTAACTTCATTTATTTGCTCCCCTTCTCTCTCGCGCGTCTCTCTCTCAGTAGCGTGATGCACTCGAGCGACAGTGAGCCGCGCCGGAGGAGAAGACGAAGACGGCGCCACCACAGGCCCTCTTGCCGGCGAGCGTGCTCCCCATCGAGAGAGCGCGCCGCCGTCAAGCGGCTCCATGTCGGCGCCCTGTACCCGTACCCATGCGGATGCATCTCGGCGACGAACACCGGCGCGGTCTGGTCTTTCCCGCACGACGGCGAAGATGGCAGCGGTGAGGTAAGCCACCGGCCTTGCTTTTCCCTTTCCCCTTTTGCGTTTCTGCTTGTTTGGATCTTGCTTCTCTTCTCGGTTTTGACCGATTTGGGGATGGGGATTGGATCTAGGGTTAGGGTTTCGGTTCCTATTCTTCTTCCTTGAGTTCGGGTCACGGGTTTTGGGTTCGGATCAAGCGGTCTTGAGGCCGAGCCCCTTCAATCTTCACCCAGTTAGGGTTAGGGTTAAGGAACCCCTTTTGTCTGCTCAGATCCGAAGGATCTAATCTGTTCTTTTCTTTTCTGTTCTTTTGATTCTCTTCCCGCGCGTCAGCAAGCCAGCGGCGGGTGCTCCATCCCGCGTGAGGTGGTAGTGACGGCGGCGAGGAAGCCCTGGTAAGACTTCCCTTGGACCGTCCAATTTCTTTAGGGTTAGGGTTTGGGTTCACTTTTCCGAATCGAATTCGGTTCTTCTTCATCTTTGTTTTTCCCTATTTGATATACACGAAACCTGGCTCTGATACCATTGTTATTAACTTTGGATCATCCGTGGTTAGGGATGAAAACGGTACAGATATTTTCCGACCGTATTCGAAACCGAATCCATTTAGAGGGGTTGAGATATGTCCGTATCTGAGTCCGGATATCCAATATCCGATACCGTATTCGTATCCGAATACTCAAATCGCATATTTATGATGTCGATATCTAATCGTATCCTATGCGACATAGTTGACACTATCCATATTCGAATCCGTCAACTCAATTTACAGGTGAGCTCGTTCTTAAGCGATCCTTTTCATACTTTTGAGAATAGATTACTACCTAATGATGTTATCTTGCTTAGGAACATTGGAGAGGGTCAAGAGGGACTAAGAGGACGTGGAGGAGGTGATGATGACCAGCAAGGACGTCCAACACAAGCCGGAGGCCTAGTCCAACACGAATTCGAGTCTGCCTCGGCCTCCAGGACCAGTCTGCCTTAAACTGGTCGTCCAGGACGTATCCGGACTCCGTTTTCGATGATCCACATATGGATGGAAAGCTAATTTGATAAGGAAGCTAATCCAAGTGGTTTCACGTCAAAATCTGTTCGGAATCAACGGGAATCGTCGAAACAAGTCGGCGTCCAGAATCTGCCAGGGTGCTGCGACACTGTCTTTTGGTCCATTGGACCGTGTATCGAGTTTGGGCCCATTAGGGGCGCGTCCAGGGGTCTTGCACGACCCTAGAGTATTCATAAACAGCCGCCGCCCCTCCATTAGGGTTCGGGTTTTGCTTAGATTATTCTGTCAAGAAACAGTTTCGCCGTTCTTCGGTTTGTGAGACCCCAACTCGTGAGATTAATCATACATCTGCAATTTGGTTGCGATCTTTCTTGTTCTTGCTTGTGTTCTTCGTTGCGTAGGCAGGGATTAGCCTTCTTGGCGAGGTCAACCTGGTCCGAGACTCGGTTGATAACCAGAGGAGCTGTGGTGCTAAGATTGCAGGGTTCGATCTTTCGATCTGAAGCCGGATCGGTGTGTCATTCTCCGCCACAACGATATTTACCTATCACCTGACGGAAGATCGGGATCCCCGTCTCCATTAAGTGGTATCCGACAAGAGAGATTACGGCAACGTCTTCGCCGCAACACGACAGGTATGGGTGGTGTCCACCACCACCACCGTCAAGGTAATAATCATCGTGTGCCCGATGATCCTTATGCTAAGATTAAGTTCACAATACCATCTTTTTCGGGTCATTATGATGCTGAGGGATATCTTGATTGGGAGATGACGGTAGAACAAAAGTTTAGTGCCCACCTTGTACCTGAGCAGCATAGAGTTAGACAAGCTACTAGTGAGTTTAAGGATTTTGCCATTATTTGGTGGAATGGACTAGCTGCACAAGATGCTTTACCTGGTACATGGGAAGAACTTAAGGTAGCTATGCGTGATGGTTTTGTTCCTCCTTCTTATCATAGAGACTTGCGTAAGAAATTGATGCGTTTAGAACAAGGAGATAAATCTGTACAGGATTACTATGGTGAGCTCCAAAAGGGATTGATGCGCTGTAGTGTTGTAGAGGGAAACGAAGATGCCATTTGTCGTTTTTATTCTGGTTTGAGGCGTGACATTCAGGATATTGTTGATTATAAAGAATTTAACACTGTCAACCAGTTGTTTCAGTTTGCTATGCTTGCAGAAAAGGAATTGCAGGGGCGTGAACAACAGGGCAAGAGCAAGGTCAGCACCAGCACATACACGCCACGCTCGGCACCATCTTCGAGGCTGACCAAGCCAACCACTTTTCGGACGCCTCCACCAGTGAGCAAGCGACCAACAACCTCTGGAGTTTCCGCTATACCTAAGACACCTCCCGCACGACTTTCAGATTCAGGTAAAAATTCTTTGCAGGTGCCTACCAAGAGTTCCTCATCCGTTGCATCGACGGGACGCACTTCGGGTATTCAGTGCCACCGCTGCCATGGTATTGGCCATGTGCAGAAGGACTGCCCAAGTCAGCGAGCATATATTGCTACAGAAGATGGTTACATCAGCACCTCTGACATTGAGGATGAAGAAGACCAAGATGCAGATGAGGAGGACGGCGAAGTCCTTGGTGATGAGGCCACGGCGTCCTATAGGAGCATTATTGTACAGCGGGTGCTCAGCTCACAAGTCCAGCAGCCTGAGAAGCTACAACGCCATAACTTGTTCCAGATTTTCTTCGTCATCAACGACCGTCGAGCACGTGTCATTATTGATGGAGGTAGCTGCAATAATTTGGTGAGTTCTGATTTGGTCAAGAAGCTTAGCTTGACCACACGCCCACACCCACGTCCATATCATATTCAGTGGCTAAATGATTCTGGTAAAGCAAAGGTAACACAAACTTGCAGAGTTTCATTTTCCATTGGTTCTTATGCTGATTCTGTTGATTGTGATGTGGTACCTATGCAAGCTTGTTCACTTTTATTGGGTCGTCCTTGGGAACATGATAATGATGCTACACACCATGGTAGAAGTAATAAATACACTTTTGTGCATAAAGGAAAGAAAATTACTTTGGTACCTTTGACCCCTGCTCAAATTGTACAAGCTGATAGAGAACGCGCTGCTAGTTTGAATGATGTTCAATCTGAAAATCAGCAAGTTGCTAATTCTATTTTCCCACCTAAAAAGGATAAGTCTACATCTATTTCTAAGGCTGAGGGGATTAAATTGAAGGGTGGTGTTATGCTTGCAACAAAATGTGACTTTGCTGAAATTTCTGTTGATGACATTTGCTATGCTTTGGTATGCAAACGAGCTATGTTTTCACTTGATGATATTGTTAGCTCGGTACCTCCTGCTATCACTAACCTTTTGCAGGAGTATGAGGACATTTTTCCAGCTGAGATACCCCCGGGGCTGCCACCTATGAGAGGGATAGAGCATCAAATCGATTTGATTCCGGGAGCGACCTTGCCCAACCGAGCTGCATATCGAACCAATCCTGAGGAGACTAAGGAAATTCAGCGGCAAGTTCAAGACCTTTTGGACCGCGGGTATGTACGTGAAAGCCTTAGTCCTTGTGCCGTTCCTGTACTTTTGGTTCCTAAGAAAGATGGAAGTTGGCGTATGTGTGTTGATTGTAGAGCCATCAATAATATTACTATTCAGTATCATCATCCTATTCCTAGGCTAGACGACATGCTTGATGAGTTGTGTGGTTCTATAATTTTCACTAAGATTGACTTGCGAAGTGGCTACCACCAGATTAGAATGAAACTTGGAGATGAATGGAAAACTGCATTTAAAACCAAATTCGGGTTATATGAGTGGTTAGTTATGCCTTTTGGTTTGACAAATGCACCTAGCACTTTCATGCGCTTACTGAATGAGGTTTTAAGAGTTTTTATTGGTCATTTTGTGGTAGTTTACTTTGATGATATATTGATTTACAGCAAGTCTTTTGATGAACATATGGATCACTTACGTGCTGTTTTTAATGCCTTACGTGATGCACGTTTATTTGGTAACCTTGAGAAGTGCATCTTTTGCACAGATCGAGTTTCTTTTCTTGGCTATGTTGTAACTCCACAGGGAATTGAGGTGGACGAGATGAAAATTGAGGCCATAAAGAGCTGGCCGGTTCCCCAAACCGTCACACAGGTGAGGAGTTTTCTTGGTCTTCCAGGATTCTACCGCCGCTTCGTCAAAGATTTCAGCACCATTGCTGCCCCATTGCATGAGTTGACGAAGAAAGGAGTGGTGTTTCATTGGGGAGAGGCACATGAGGAGTCCTTTGACACTTTGAAGGACAAGCTTACACACGCACCATTGCTGCAACTTCCAAATTTTGGTAAGACTTTTGAGCTAGAATGTGATGCTAGTGGACTTGGTATTAGTGGTGTTTTGATGCAAGATGGTAAACCTGTTGCTTACTTTAGTGAAAAATTACATGGTCCTGTTCTTAATTATTCCACGTATGATAAAGAATTGTATGCACTTGTCCGTTCTTTAGAGACGTGGCGTCATTATTTGTGGCCTAAAGAATTTGTTATTCATTCTGATCATGAATCGCTTAAGTATCTTCGCTCTCAAAATAATCTGAATCGTAGGCATGCTAAATGGGTTGAATTTATTGAGTCTTTTCCTTACATTATTAAACACAAGAAAGGGAAGGATAATGTGATTGCTGATGCTTTGTCTAGAAGATATACATTGCTGTCTTAACTTGATTGCCGGATTTTTGGTCTTCAATCCATTAAAGAACAATATGCGTTTGATTCTGATTTTAAGGATGTGTTGCTTAATTGTAGAGAGGGACGCACATGGAATAAGTTTATGATCAGCGATGGGTTTTTGTTTAGAGCTAACCGCCTATGCATTCCAGTTGGTTCCGTTCGTCTTTTGTTGTTGCAGGAGGCACATGGAGGCGGATTGATGGGACATTTTGGTGCCAAGAAGACGGAGGAGGTGCTGTCCACACACTTCTTTTGGCCTAGGATGAGGCGTGATGTGGAGCGGTACGTGGCTCGGTGTGCCACATGTCAAAAAGCTAAGTCGCGTTTGAACCCACATGGTTTGTATATGCCTCTTCCTGTTCCTTCTACTCCTTGGGCAGATATATCTATGGATTTTGTGTTGGGATTGCCAAGGACTAAGAGGGGGAGGGATAGTATTTTTGTGGTGGTTGATCGTTTTTCTAAGATGGCACATTTTATTCCTTGTCATAAGAGCGACGATGCTGTTCATATTGCTGACCTTTTCTTTCAAGAAATTGTTCGCTTGCATGGTATGCCTTCTACTATTGTTTCAGATCGTGATGCAAAATTCTTGAGTCATTTTTGGCGCACATTGTGGAATAAATTAGGGACCAAGCTGCTGTTTTCTACAACATGTCATCCCCAAACTGATGGGCAAACTGAGGTTGTGAATCGAACATTGTCCACCATGTTGAGAGCCATTTTGAAGCGCAATTTGAAGATGTGGGAAGAGTGTTTGCCGCATGTGGAGTTTGCATATAACAGGGCGGAACATTCCACCACCAAGGTAAGTCCTTTTCAGGTAGTGTATGGTTTTAATCCCCGTGCTCCTATTGATCTTTTGCCTTTACCTACCACTGAGAGAATACATAGTGATGCTAGAGAGCGTGCTGATTTTATTCGTAAGTTGCATGAAACAACTAAAGCAAATATTGAAAGCATGAATGAAAAGTATAGAATTGCTGGTAGTAAAGGTAGAAAAGAGGTTAAACTTGAACCGGGTGATTTGGTTTGGTTACATTTAAGAAAAGATAGATTTCCTGAGCTACGTAAGTCTAAATTAATGCCAAGAGCAGCTGGTCCTTATAAGATTATTGAGAAAATAAATGATAATGCATACAAACTTGAGTTGCCACCCGAGTTCGGGGTTAGTCCCACATTTAACATTGCAGATTTGAAACCTTATTTGGGAGAAGAAGATGAGCTTGAGTCGAGGACGACTCCAATTCAAGAGGGGGAGGATGATGAGGACATCACTCCTTTGGATGTACCAGCTGATCCTCCAACCGTCATGCAAGGTCCAATGACCCGGGCTCGAATGCGTCAACTCAATTTACAGGTGAGCTCGTTCTTAAGCGATCCTTTTCATACTTTTGAGAATAGATTACTACCTAATGATGTTATCTTGCTTAGGAACATTGGAGAGGGTCAAGAGGGACTAAGAGGACGTGGAGGAGGTGATGATGACCAGCAAGGACGTCCAACACAAGCCAGAGGCCTAGTCCAACACGAATTCGAGTCTGCCTCGGCCTCCAGGACCAGTCTGCCTTAAACTGGTCGCCCAGGACGCATCCGGACTCCGTTTTCGATGATCCACATATGGATGGAAAGCTAATTTGATAAGGAAGCTAATCCAAGTGGTTTCACATCAAAAGCTATTCGGAATCAACGGAAATCGTCGAAACAAGTCAGCGTCCAGAATCTGCCAGGGTGCTGCGACACCGTCTTTTGGTCCATTGGACCGTGTATCGAGTTTGGGCCCATTAGGGGCGCGTCCAGGGGTCTTGCACGACCCTAGAGTATTCATAAACAGCCGCCGCCCCTCCATTAGGGTTTGGGTTTTGCTTAGATTATTCTGTCAAGAAACAGTTTCGCCGTTCTTCGGTTTATGAGACCCCAACTCGTGAGATTAATCATACATCGGCAATTTGGTTGCGATCTTTCTTGTTCTTGCTTGTGTTCTTCGTTGCGCAGGCAGGGATTAGCCTTCTTGGCGAGGTCAACCTGGTCCGAGACTCGGTTGATAACCAGAGGAGCTGTGGTGCTAAGATTGCAGGGTTCGATCTTTCGATCTGAAGCCGGATCGGTGTGTCATTCTCCGCCACAACGATATTTACCATCACCTGACGGAAGATCGGGATCCCCGTCTCCATTAGAGAGGGAGAGTTAGGGCCAGGCATAGACCATCGGTAGGCATTGAGGAGTCGGATCCGGCCATCACAGGTTCGCCGGTGAAGATCTGCGCTAAGGCAGCAACAGTCGGGGAAGACGGGTGACACAGTGAAGTTGTGTTGGCGGTGGTAAAGGCAGTGGCACTTTCCGCCGCTGGCAGTGCCTCCCTCTCGATCGGACTAGGGTTAGACGGTGGGGTTGTGGCGGCGGCAGTGAACCTCGTATTGCGAGCCGTTTGCCCCATCTCCTCTATATAGGCATTGTGCGATGGGGGCCCACCAGCCACTAGATGGCTGGGCATCCCCGACCAGGACGCGGTTAAGGGGTCCGTCTCGACCGTTAGGTCAAGACGGATGAGATCAATTCTAACAGCATCCACCTCAAATTATTTCTCATATATTTTGTTACCTCAAAATAATACATAGTTCTCATCAATGTTGTCCTAAGTCCAAATCATCTAGTTTCGATCAAGTTTATAAAAAAATACACTGACACCTACGTTGTCAAGCTATTGATACTCAATAAAATATATTTTGATAATGCATTTTATGTTATTGTAGATGTTAATATATTTTCTTAGAATGGCATGTAAATGAAAATTCCATGATCCAGTGTTTTTAAGATGAAAAGGAGATATTGCTAAAGTGGAACCATTTGCATTCATCCCCTTGCAATTTGACCGAATGATCCTCCGGTGTTTATAAAAGATAAAGGAAAAAAAGGAGTGGTTTACCTCATGACAGTGTTCTGTATATAGATAGTCATCACCAAGATGAAAGCTACAATGCAAACGTCGGTCAAGCTCTTGCTATGTCAAGAAAGGCAATGAATTAGGTGATGGGGACATTGATACCTTCCATGATAATATTGCTAATTCTTTGTTTTGATTACTGTGAGGCTTGGATGCTATCCTTGATGTCACAAGACATGATTTGGCTATCGAAACTTAACTTTTTTTAATGCATCTTTTTTTACATATATTTTACATACCTTTTATTTGTTTCATGTTTCTGAACCAGCTACGAGAAGAATATGCATCTGGTGACAACGTACAAGTACATACACACCTTATTAAATACTAATAACCGTGGAAAAAAAGATTTAGGAACAATAATAGAAACGGCCGGATAGCTAAAATCATAGAAAACATATAGACACTCAGAATAGCTGTTGTCACTACAAACATTAGACAAGAAAAACTGCCGACCAGCCCATCCAAAATACATGACCAACAACCTCAGCTTGTAAAATTCCAGTTATTCAAAATCGACAATCCAAAATCAGCTTTTAGAAATCAACAGAAAAAACGAAAGGGTCCTGGAGTACTATCTTCTAGTGGGTATTTACAATTTTTTTTTATTGGAGAAGCAACATTTACTAACTAATGGCCTGTTTGAATCAGCTGCACTGCAGCTGCACACAGTAGTTCGTAGAGTACGCCTACAGCAGCAGCTTTAGCAACAGCCGTTGCTTTAGTAAAAGCCAACACGCCCTATTTTTTTCCCCGTGAAGATATACAATGTGCACACCTGCTTATACATTACATGTTACTTCACAAAACTGAGATATACCAGATCAGTAAATATGTATGGCTTCAAACGAAAACATATACATAGAGAGAGCTATAGTAAACAGAGCAGTACATATTTTCTGACAGTGCATGTCACCACTCGAAAACTGGACTTTGCCGAATGCCTGAGGCTTTGCTGAGTGCTTTTTATCGGGGCACTCGGCAAAGCAATATTTTGCCGA
Source organism: Miscanthus floridulus (assembly GCF_019320115.1). Classification (NCBI taxonomy): domain Eukaryota; kingdom Viridiplantae; phylum Streptophyta; class Magnoliopsida; order Poales; family Poaceae; genus Miscanthus; species Miscanthus floridulus. The sequence goes on from NC_089584.1 coordinate 113,150,072, forward strand.
GTGCCACATTCGGCAAAATAAAGCACTCGGCAAAGGTGGCTTTGCCGAGTGCCAGGCACTCGGTAAAGCCTGGCTCTCGGCAAAACTGGGCGCGGCACTCGGCAAAGATCTCACTCGGCAAAAGGTGGCCGGCCCGTGACGGCGGCCACCTGCCGTCAGATTTTGCTGGGTGCCTAACGGCTGGCGCTCGGCAAATTTTTTTTTATTTTTAAAAACTTATTTTGCCGAGTGCCAGCCTCAGGCACTCGGCAATTTTTTTTTATTTTTTAAAAACATATTTTGCCGAGTGCCAGCCCATGGCACTCGGCAAATTTTTTTATTTTTTAAAAAAATATTTTGCCGAGTGCCAGAGATAGGCACTCGGTAAATTTTTTTTATTTTTTAAAACTTATTTTGCCGAGAGCCAGACCCAGGCACTCGGCAATTTTTTTTAAAAAACATATTTTGCTGAGTGTAAGCTTTGGGCACTCGACAATTTTTTTTTAATTTTTTAAAACTTATTTTGCCGAGTGCCAGCATCCGGCACTCGGCAATTTTTTTTTATTTTTGAAAATCATATTTGGCCGAGTGCCTCCTGGGCCAGCACTCAGCAATCCCACTTTGCCGAGTGCCCCCCATGGCACTCGGCAAAAAAAATTTTAATTTTGGGCCCAAATTTTTTTCTGTGGCCTTGTGACAGTATTTCAAACTCTATTTTAAAATTTGGGGCAATTTTGACTTTTTTTTATATATTTCATTAGTTTATTTCGTTTCGTCGAATTTTTCGGGATATTTCAAATTTGAACTGCAGGGTTTTTTGGCATCTGACGTCACAACTTGCTCGAAACCTTGCAGTTCAAATTTGAAATATCCCGAAAAATTCGACGAAACGAAATAAACTAATGAAATATATAAAAAAAGTCAAAATTACCCCAAATTTTAAAATAGAGTTTGAAATACTGTCACAAGGCCCCCAAAAAAATTTGGGCCCAAAATAAAAAAAAAATATTTTGCCGAGTGCCAGCCCAGGGGGCACTCGGCAAAGTTGAAATAAAAAAAACTGGGCACTAAAAGCCCACCGGCCCAACCCCCGCGTGGCCCAACCCTAAGTCACGCCCCCAGCCACCCGCCCGCTCCCCCGCGCCCACCCCAGCCGCCGCCGCGCCCACCCCCGCCGCTGCCGTGCCCTCGCGCCCGCGCCCGCCGCCGGCCACGCCTGCGCCCACGCCCTCCACCGGCCTCACCCGCGACCGCGCCCGTCGCTGGCCGCGCCCTGCCCCGGCAGCTCCCCGCGGCCCGGCCCCCCTCGCCTCGACCGCCCAGAGGTGGCTGGCTGGTGTTGGCCGGCCATTTCTGGCAGCGGCGGCCGTGTCCCGGCCGTCCCTTCCCTGGCCGCGCTGCCCGTAGGAGCAGGGGAGGTAGGAGGAGCAGGGGAGGAGTGAGAGAAGGGAAGGGGAGAAGAGGAGGAAGAGAAGAGGAGGAAGAAGGGACAAGGGAGGAGGAAGAAGGAAGAAGGAAGAAGGGAGGAAGGAGAGGAGAAGGGAGGAGGAAGAAGGAGAAGGGAGGAGGAGCCCCGGCCGCTGTCCATGCCTCGTTAGTGGCGGTGCCGTGCCCTCGGCGCCCCGCTCCCGACTCCGCCCACCGTCGACGAGCACACTAGGTTTGCCCTTCCCTTTCTATTCAAATCGTGCAATGGATGTCGGCCATCGAGCCCTTGTTAGTAGTAATAGTTGTTGTATGTGGTTTTCGGCCATCGAGCCGTTGTTTGTGGATGTTGGCCTTCGTGCCGATCTTTTTTGCTGCCAAAATTTTCAATTGTCACTAATGTATTGCCTTTTATGCAGGAGGAGGCCCCGGCGGAGGGACCTCAGTGACCCCGATTGTCTTCGTCAGCGTTGCGGGTCTGCCTGCACCACGTCGCGGCGCCACTGCACCGACTCGCCACAGCCCCGCTAGCCTGACCTCACCGCACCCTAGGTATAACCCCTCTATCCATATCATGGTCTTAGGTCGCTGATCCCAGTTAGGTGTCTCCTGTCCGAAAGAGATACGGTCAAAGTTATGCAGGTCTTTGCATATCTGCGAGCGTTTTCTGTTTCGGATTGTCCACGTTTTTTGAACAGCCCGTGGATGCGTAGATGGGTTAGTTTCCATGGTCCGCTCCAGTTCGAGATGGTGTTTTGGCATCACCCCTCTGTTGTTCTCTGGATACACACTCTCCCTTGCAGGACGTGTATCGGGAGAACAGCGAGGAGGTGCTGCCGAAATTCTGTCTCGGATAGGAGCGGAGCATGGAAACTAACCCCATCTATGGATCCGCGGGTGGGATTAGGACCTATCATCACCTATTAGAGAGTAGGGACACCGCGTAGATGCAATTGATGGTGACTCATATGTGCTGATATGTCTATTAAAGGATGGAGGACCATGAGTGGATGTATACGCTCCGGAGAGACGAGCATGATTACGACTTGCTGTTTATAGTCAAGGTCGAAGAATTCTTACAGCATGCATTTGGCGAGAGTGCTGCAGGTGCTCTTGGTGTACCAGAGGCTACGCCCTCCTGATGGAGGCGAGGGGACGTCTTCGCCCCCAGCGGTGAGAGCAGGCCCGGGTCGCCCCAGCACGGGGAGGGGGAGGGGGAGGGGGAGGGGGAGGGGCCGGGGTCGCCCCAGGAGGGACCCGCCTCCTCCCTCGGCTCTCGACCAGCCAAAGGAACCGTCTCCTACCCCGAAGGACCACGTGGCGGCCACGGAAACGACCACAGACACTCCATCGGGGGACGAGGGGACTTAGCAGATGGAGGACAGTTCTGCTCAGTCGGCTCCCTACCTGCGAGGTCCCACAAGCCTTCCTCCGGTTCCGCTTCCTGACCGACGCCCACTGGTTCATCCTGTGGGAAGAAGGTAAGTAACTATAGATGTTATCACTAGTACTTCATATGATACGTTGAAAATCAAAAGAGAAACTAATATTTTTTCTTAATCACTTATGCAGGGGCTGGCTAGTTCTGTCGGGTGCTCTTGACCCCCCACGCACCCCCGCTACCGTCCTGGGATGTCTATGCAGGAAACACTTCCCCGGCCTTGTGGACTTGAAAGAGGGGAGGTGGGAGCCGGCCTGGTCGTGGGACAGGTACAAGCTCGGCTCGAATGACGAGCAGGACAACAAGCAGGAGCGGGTTTTGGTGGACTTTTGGGTAAGTATCTCACAACATAGCTCAATACATCTCCTCCATTGGTTAAGTCTTTTATTGAAATAATGAATGGATACATCGTGTTTGTATGTAGAGGTACTTCAAGGCCGAAGAAGGTTGAGAGACCCTAGCGGATCAGACGGCACACAGAGCCTGTAAGAAGTACGTCGGCGACATGATTCATGAGGCGCGACTCCAGGCCCACGTCGACTACTACAGGTCCATCAAGAAAGAGCCCCTCAACAAAACCGATGCAAGAAAGGTGGCGCTGACCAAGGAGCAGTACCTTCAGGTAGGTGAATATTATTGATTTGTTTTGAGATTTAGTAGGTCCAAAATTGATCTTCTTATATGTCAAACACTTGATGATGTGTAGGTGCCGGCCTCGTGGTGCATGTCGCATAGATCAGCATGGTCGAGGATCATGGACAGGTACCTTGACCCGACGTACATCGCAAAGCACGAGCAAGACAAGCGGAAGCGGGCACTGAGGACCGGTCCAACTCACCACCAAGGCAGCCACAACCTCCCCGCATTCAAGTGGGCACTTGTACAAGATGTCATTTATCTATTCTAATGCTCAATTTTGCCTGATTTCTAATCATCTTGTCGTCTTTCTCGCAGGAGGTGGCACACCCGGACGTGCCGGTGTCGGAGTTTGGGGCATGGGCTGTGTCCCACATGGGCCCGGTGAAATCCGGTGTCGTCTTCAACCCGGATGCCACTACCCAGGCTTACTCTGACCCGAGCGTCCACACTAAGGTCAGAGACTACACGGAGACGGTTAGGGCGCTCCGTGGCTCAGATCACAATCTGAGCACTGAGCCCCTTGAGACAGAGGTGATCGTGAGGCTGGGGCAAGGCAGGAAGCACGGGCGGTTGTGGATTGCAGACGGCGCCGACTCCTCGAGCTCTGCACCCTCTCTCTCTCCGACGTGAGGGCACGGAGCACGGCCTGAAGCCTTCCCATACGTGCACGGCCTACTCCAACACTGTCGCGGGTCGATGAACTTCAGGTAATTCCGGTTTTACTCATCGTACATTGAACGTTACACACATTGATCAGATTTGCAATACTGAAACATATGATTGAAACACTGCAGGCTGAGCTAGCAGAGACAAGGGAGACACAAGCGCACCTGACCGCAGAGCTGGAGGCCACGAAGAAGCAGATGGCGAACATGTATCAGATCATGCAAACCATCGGGCAAGCATCGGGTGTCCAAGTGCAGTTGCCAGCTCCAGCTCCGGTTCGACACTTCACTCCTGTGAGTATGAAAGTTTAATGCGTTCGTGCCGTTGGGATTGTCGGCCTTCGTGCCATTGTGATTTTCGGCCTTCGTGCCGTTGTGATTGTCGGCCTTCGTGCCGTTGTTTCTTGCAGGTTGGAAACCTCCCCGTGCAGGGGAGGTGCTGCCGAAATTTTCAATTTTTAGTCTAACACATGCAATATCTTCTCTTTTGTGCAGCCTCCGTCGGCGGGTTCAAACAATCCCGCTACCATGTCACTGGCGGCTGATCGCGTCAACCCTTCGCCACAGTCCGGGGGGCCACACCTGTAGTCTCCGTCGCCGCAGTAGGGATGTTGAACTTTGTGATGTTGAACTTGTAATAATAAACTTGTGATGTTGAACTTTGGTGCATTTGTGATGGATTTATTAAATATGCGTGTGCTTGTGATATATAATGCATGTTGGTGATATAGATGTGATGATTGATGTGTGTGTGTGTGTGTATATATATATATTGTCTGTTACAATAGAATGTAAAAAAAATTTGTAATTCTCGGGGTCTTTGCCGAGTGCCATGGACAAGACACTCGGCAAAGATTTTTCAAAAAAAAAATATATAATTTCTTTGTCGAGTGCCTTGCCGCGGCACTCGGCAAAGTATTTTTGTTAAAAAAAAATTTAGAAATTCTTTGCCGAGTGCCTAAACAGGGGCACTCGGCAAAGAAATTATTTAAAAAAAAAACTTTGCCGAGTGCCTGGGCAGGGGCACTCGGCAAAGTAAATTTAAAAAAAAAAAAAACTTTGCTGAGTGCCTGGGCAGGGGCACTCGGCAAAGTACTTTTTTAAAAAAAATAAAAAAAAACTTTGCCGAGTGCCTGGGCTGGGGCACTCGGCAAAGTAAATTTTTAAAAAAATAAAAAAACAATTTTGCCGAGTGCTGCGTCGGGCACTCGGCAAAATAACCGTTAACGACTGGCGCCGCAACGGCCGAAAATATTTTGCCGAATGCCGCCCCAAGCACTCGGCAAAAAAATTTTTTATTTTGCCGAGTGCCCGGATAAAAAGCACTCGGCAAAGACCCTTTGCCGAGAAAAATTTAGCCGAGCGGACTTTGCCGAGTGCTACACTCGGCAAAGCCTTTGCCGAGTGCAAAGGAGGGCTCTTTGCCGAGTGTAAAAACACTCGGCAAAGCCGCGGCCTCCAGTAGTTTGTCCAGATGTCCTAAACACCGCAGGATGGTTATGGATGTGTTTACTGTATAGTAATAGATGATAGATCAACCAGTCTGCTTATTCTATGAACCAACCCAAATCCAAAGGCTCGAACCATTGAGGCTCCAGGTGCTCAATGAAATCTGTTTTCAGGTTATCGGATGCCGGCAACAGTACAGGTGAAATCGAAGGGCTAGCCTCATTGCTGCTTCTGGACATCCGAGCAGGTGTGTCCTCTTGAACACCTGCGTGCCCACCATCTGATGTTGCAACATCACAATCACTGATGGCCGTGAGCAAGGAGGAGATGATGGCATCATTTTCTTCTTTTACCAATCCGTGGCCATCAAAACAGTGGGTCAGGCTAGGTATTTCCACCTCTACCTTTCTCAAAGAAGCATCGGCGATCTGCTGGATGTGTATAGATGAAGCCATGTAATCTGAGACATGGGTGCTGCAACATGTGTGCTCATTTGTGTAGATTACCCGGAACAATGGCGGATCCTGGGAATTGGTTTGCTCCACATGCTTGGTTGCTGGGCAGCCATGATCCTGATGGTATGTACACCTATAGTAGCACCTGCACGCGTAGACATCAGGAGTTGTTTGGAGTTCACTTTTCCATGCCCTAGGGAAAATGCTCACAAAAGAGGTCGCCAACATGCATGTAAAAGCCAAAAACTTGACACATGACAACACGTGGCGTTGTCCGCCTGGCTCAGAATAGTTAATCATGCCGACATGCATTATTAGCTGCAATGGAGGATTCCAATGCAGGCATGGTCTGGATATCATACTCCAATGCCGGGAGTTTCCCCAAGTACTGGACATCACATGCATACACTAGAGGATCTAACATCACCAATACTTACTGATAATGGTAGTACACTACCTCTAATATGATACTCCCTTGGTTCCAAATTATAACTTATTCTGACTTTTATATTTACATAGCTTTTACTATGTATCTAGTAATAATATAAATCTAGATGCATAGATAAAACTATGCACCAAGAAAAATCGGAACTAATTATAATTTGAAACTCACGTGCCTGAACCTTGATTGCTTCTGATGGGTTTCAACTCTAGCCTACCCCAACTTGTTTGGGACTTAAAGGCTTTGTTGTTGTTGTTGTTGTTGTTGTAATTATAATTTGAAACAGGGGGAAGAAGTAAAATTTTCCTACATGTGCTTTAAAATAAGAAAAATTGGTAGCTGTTAGTTAAATATAGATTCGACTACTATAATTAACTCAATAAATTTGACAAAAGAAAATTCCATTCATAACAGTTACATAACAAAATTAGTTTGTACACCACTACTCATACATATGCTGATCTGTACCTTCAATGCTACTAGTTACTGTTTATTTTTTTTAAAAGGAAAAGTTGCATCCTATGCTAATCGTGGTCTATTGCTACCTGCCAGATATGAAATGTGCCCCCTTAGCTTGTTGACAGAATGTGCACCATTCCAAAGTATCCGATTTCTAATTTAGTACCGTGTCTGTGGGTGTAGGTTTCTTTATAGCACTGCATTCCTATGGATTCCAACGGTTTTCTAACTCTTTGGCAGAAATGCAAAGTTTGGAAGTCCATAAAGAAAATCAACCTAGCTAAAAACATGACTCTGGCCCCATGCACAAATTGAATGCATTGCATAATATAATTGATTCTTCTCAACACCTCATGATGTTCAATATCCCAACCTTCAATTGTTCGCTGAGCTTGCATAAGCTACAAGGAGGAAAAAATATCCGCGATGCATTTTAGACAAGAGTTACTTTGAGAGAGAGAAGGAGGGGGGAGGGCATGGTTGAAGACAGGGCAGCAAATTTAAACCGTTTGTCATCTATCTGCAGGATTATTTGCACACTCCTGTGTATAGAAGCATTAAATCATAATGTGGACGATGATCCATCATACTTGTGTGCTACTGTTCTTTCTCGTGTTATTAAATCGGACGAGTAATCCAAACCCTAGACCTTGATTAGGCACTTCGATACGATTAGGTCTACTACAAACCTAGTCGTCCGACTAATCAGCGAATGATTATAAGTTGTCTGATTAGAGGCCTGTGGATGACTAACCGGAAGGACCAATGCTTGAACAGTTGGGCTAAGTACTTTGGTCCAATAGGTTTTCAGTATATGGCTGTGTTCTGGACTAGACTCCAGAGTTCACGCTCATGCCGCCGCAAGAGGAGCTTAGCACCGCCAACTCTCATCCTCACACGGCCGGCTCGCATCCTTGCTCCACTGCTGGTAACCATCATCAAGCTGCTCACCGCTGGCTCCCACGCCAGATCCATTCATCCCCAAGACGCCGCCGGATTCTGCCAAATTCGTTGTTCTCAAGCCTCTGTCAGACCATGAGAGCGAGCTCGAGACGCTACGGAGGGACCGGGAGGTGGCACACACGCAGCTGTTGGACATGGAGCGGTTGCGAGCCACGAAGCTGGTCAAGCAGCGGCAAGATCAATGCATGGCGTTGGGAAGTCCTGCTACTCTTCCTTCGCTAGTCAAGTCCTGATCTTGTTACCGCTGAAATGCAAGGACGATTTAGTAGATTTGTACAGCATGATTACTCGACTAATCGAATATAATCGATGACTAATCATAATTAGTTGTCTAATCGGTACCGATACGACTAGGTTTGGTTATACGATTTAATAACACTTCCTCAAAATATATTATATTCACATTATGCATTTGTATAAAAACCTAGTCCTAGACAGCAGGTCATTCATGTTGTATCAACTCATTAGATGGACCCACTAGTATTGTACAATGTATCGCCAATCATCCTTTTTAGAAAATACTATATCATCAATCATTACAAAAAAAAATAGCAGAACCATGGTTTACTCAAAAGCAAGTTGGGTCTGGAGAGCATTAAATACCTCATCCAGCTTCTGCATGCTAATTAGGAAACTAATTCGTGTTCTGCACTACTCCATCGGTTCTAAATTTTAAGTCACATTGACTTTTTTTTTAGTACATTCATTTTGCTATGCATCTAGATATAATAATATGTCTAGATACATAGTGAAATAGATAAACTAAAAAAGTCAAAGTGACTTATAATTTAGAACGGATGAAGTAGTAAACAAAGTGCACAAAAAGTGTGTAATGATTCCCTCATCATATGGTGCTTAGCTCTTTCCTCTCTTTCCCCTTGGGTTTATTCCGCTTCTTAAAAATTCCCATTCTAGCACGTGACTTTTAGCTACACGACAACATAAAGGTAAACGCTACTGCCTGAGAGGAACCGGCTGCTACCGGGAAGACACCAACTAAGGACCTGTTTGGCAGGGCTCCTCTCCGGTTCTGGCTCCAGCTCCTCTAGAGGAGCCCTGCCAAACGTTTTCTTGAAAGAGCCGTTTTTTAGTAAAAAATAGAGGAGCCGGAGCCGTTTTGGAGGAGCCACAATCCAAAACGGCTTTGGCTCCTCCGAAGGAGCCCCTCAGGAGGAGCCGTGCCAAACAGGTCCTAAATCCTAAGTGTACATGCACCGGATTTTTTTATTGTATTCCCAAACACACTTGCCATTAAACTATGTTTATGTGACCAGAAAGCCAGCTTTCAGGCTTGGGAAGATAAGCTAACCAAGCCAGATCAATCACGTGTATTATAGCTAATACGGCAAGACTGATCACGTGTACAGTAAACGTCCACTATTTACAGCTAGTGAGCTTCAATATTTGGATTTCCTATGTTAATTTAGGCTAGGGATACATCTTCACTTATATCTCTGCCGTTTTTAAGCTCTTCTTGGATCCCTTATTGTCGGGTATCGATATTAGGGATACCCAAAGAAAGAAAGTTAGTGCCCACGCTGACTTCCCCGGATGGAGCAAGACGTATTAAAAGGTCTCACCCGAACCCAAGGCCGCGAGCTCCATCTCGCCCGATCCCTTGGGTACGGGCTCCGTCTCGTCCGACCCCAAGGCCACGGGCTATGTCTCGCCCGACCCCTCGGGTGCAGGCTCCGTCTCGTCCGACCCCAAGGCCGCGGGCTCCGTCTTGCCCGACCCCTTGGGTTCGTGCTCCGTCTTGCCCGACCCATTGGGTGCGGGCTCCGTCTCACCCGATCCCTTGGGCTCGTGCTCCTACGGCCCATTTAGGCCCAGTAGTTCGAAGGCTGGCCCTCCGACGGGTTCACAGCCACTCCAGGGCGCCCTTAGAGTGAGGGGTGGAAAGGGATGGGCCCACTAGCGGCCAGTACCCGAGCGCACGAGCGCCGCGGGCATCCCAGGCCATGTTCAAGTCTTGGTCGGTTCCAGTCCATGGTTTTTCCTCGAAGAAAGGCAACGAGCCCTCGGGACCGATCTAACGGACCCAAGAACTATATGGATTGGACACTGAGAATCTGGAGTCGGTCACCAGCTGACCCATGCCACACCCCCACGAACGGGAAGCCGGGGCCCCACTCGGACTAGCCCGTTAATAGCTCACCGAGCATCATGTTTCGTCCATCGAGGAAAAACGTGGCACGGCTCAGCCCCTCCGTTTTATCGAAAAAAAAACGCTTGAGGGACGATGATCACAAAGACGAGCCGACCCTCGACCGGACCCCTGCTACGCGTGGGGGCTCGAGGAAAGTTGGACTCGCAAGGAGACCGAACACGCGGTCGCAGTACGACGGCGGACCGATCGGATCCTAGGGGACCGGAATCAAGAAAAATCTTTCCAACCTCCTGAATCTTATGGTTACATGCCCCCAAGAAGACCGATCATGACAAAAGGGAACCACCGTTCTACCAGGATACACCATGGGCTACAAAAAGAAGGCCAAGGCCCTCAGAGTCCTCCTGTCCTCGTGTTCCTACGACCCATTTAGGTCCAGTAGTTCGAAGGCTGGCCCTCCGACGGGTTCACAGCCACTCCAGGGCGCCCTTAGAGTGAGGGGTGGAAAGGGATGGGCCCACTAGTAGCCAGTACCCGAGCGCACGAGCGCCGCGGGCATCCCAGCCCATGTTCAAGTCTTGGTCGGTTCCCAGTCCATGGTTTTTCCTCGAAGAAAGGCAATGAGCCCTCGGGACCGATCGAACGGACCCAAGAACTATATGGATTGGACACTGAGAATCTGGAGTCGGTCACTAGCTGACCCATGCCACACCCCCGCGAACGGGAAGCCAGGGCCCCACTCGGACTAGCCCGTTAATAGCTCACCGAGCATCATGTTTCGTCCATCGAGGAAAAACGTGGCACGGCTCAGCCCCTCCGTTTTATCGAAAAAAACGCTTGAGGGACGATGATCACAAAGACGAGTCGACCCTCGACTGGACCCCTACTACGCGCGGGGGCTCGAGGAAAGTTGGACTCGCAAGGAGACCGAACACGCGGTCGCAGTACGACGGCGGACCGATCGGATCCTAGGGGACCGGAATCAAGAAAAATCTTTCCGACCTCCTGAATCTTACGGTTACTGCCCCCAAGAAGACCGATCATGACAAAAGGGAACCACCGTTCTACCAGGATACACCATGGGCTACAAAAAGAAGGCCAAGGCCCTCAGAGTCCTCCTATCCGGAAAAGCCTCCAAAGAAGTATTCTACTCCTCCCCAAGTTCGGGGGCTACTGTCGGGTATCGATATTAGGGATACTCAAAACAAGGATGTTAGCGCCCACGTTGACTTCCCTAGATGGGGCAAGACGTATTAAAAGGTATCGCCCGACCCTAAGGCCGTGGGCTCCATCTCGCCCGACCCCTCGGGTGCGGGCTCTATCTCGTCCGACCCTAAGGCCACAGGCTCCGTCTCGCCCAACTCCTTGGGTGCGGGCTCCGTCTCACCCGACCCCAAGGTCGCGGGCTCCGTCTCGCCCGACCCAAGGCCACGGGCTCCGTCTCGCCCGACCCCAAGGCCACGGGCTCCGTCTCACCCAACTCCTTGGGTTCGTGCTCCGTCTCGCCCGACCCCTTAGGTACGGGCTCCGTCTCGCCCGACCCCTTGGGCTCGTGCTCCATCTTGTCCGATCCCTTGGGCTCGTGCTCCATCTCGCCCGACCCCTCGAGTGCGGGCTCTGTCTCACCCGACCCCTCAGGTGCAGGCTCCGTCTCACCTGACCCTAAGGACGTGGGTTCTGTCTCACCCGACCCTAAGGATGTGGGTTTCATCTCGTCCGACGGAGACCCATACCGCCGCCAACCACTCTAGGTCCAAGTGTATGGGCCTGGGTCAAAACACTGACACCAGGAAAGAGACTGGCACGCCTCGATGTAACCCATGGCCATGACAGGCCATACCTGAGGATTCACATCAAGAACGGTGTCGGGTGTACCGGTGTTGTTCTGCCTAACCCTCGTACGAACGCTGACAGGCGCGTCAGTTCACCACGACGTCTGCCGGGACGGAATGGAATGCCATGACCGGCAGATGAAGCCTGCGAATGGTGCCAGTGACGAACAGGGCCACAACGTGGAGCCGTCCCTGTTGACATCTACAGGATCGGCGGGACCCGCAAAAAGAGAAGAAGGACCCGACAATCCTGGAAGTCTTCTTCTCTCTCTCGTTCTTCTCCTTTTCCTCCGTTGTAACACGCGTTTTTCCTTCGCCTATAAAAGGGGAAGTAGGGCGCCCCATGAAAGGGGGCCGGAGGACGAGATAAAAACACAAGAGCATGACACGAGCACACGGCTGAGCGACAATCGAGCTCTCAGCACTCGTTCACTTATTTCACCAGAGACTTGGGATCCTCTCCCTCTCTCACCTGTTTGTAACCCCTACTGCAAACCAAGTGTCGGTAACACGAGCAGCAGCGAACTGGACGTAGGGACGTTCCGCCTGAACCAGTATAAACCCTTATGTCCTCCGAGCACACCATCCGAGTCAGGCGCGCAAATACAAATTCACTCATCGGTGGTCCGAAAACACTGCCACTTATAAATTAGGAAGCTTCTGTAAGACCCAAAGAGCATGGCCCAGTTGGAACATGTGTGATTTAACTGATGAGCCTCGGTAGTAATTAGCCTAGGTAGTAGTTCTTAGGTAATGAATTGTCAGACTTCAACATAATTAACATATTACATAAGTATGTACCAATTAACTCCACTGGCTAGAAAATGCAAGATAAAAGATTGAATGATTAATTAGACATACCTTGGGTAGGTATTGCCCCGGATCATCTTTTGTCCATATTTTCTCCACTGGTAGCCATCATGATACGGTGTGTATGTGTACTCAGTTCTTGTGCTAATGCGAACTTTCCTACTTTCAGGAAAGTACCGTTAATAACTTGAAAAAATAACAAGAAACAAAATGAATTGCACAAGTAATAAGAACTAGGAACATCATGTGGAACAAAATAAATAACTGAAACTGCACAGCAATATGTTTCCTTCTATATTTATCATAATTTCATTTGCAGTTCACATACTTAACTCTGTTTAGTATATATATATATATAATGTGCACATACTTAACTCTGTTTAGTATATATAACGTGATTTAGACTTACTTCTTAGCATGCGCCTGCGCATAACTGCTACAATCCTGCAGCAGCCTTTTAGGGGTTCCATTAGAGCAGCCGCAAGAGCTGTCCATGTAGTCATCCCTCTTAGCCATGATGGCTGGCCTCTTGCAACGTCTTCAAACTGATCGATATGGCCTCTCAACAAGGGTGCGCGTTGGTGACAGCAAATTAATTTGCGATTGCAGAGCTCCCAATGGTTTCCCGGCAATTAACGCTGAGCCTTGGCTGGAGTGAAGTGGAGATGATGAGTTTTGTTCTCCTTGTCTAGTGCTGCAGACAAGCACAGCCTGTACCCAGTGGCGGAGGCACAGGGTATGTCAGGTATGCACTGGCATATCCTGTGACACCGGTGAATATACTATTATATATACGTATAAGCATTTATATTTATAAAAAAAGGAAAAAAAAACTTACCTGGAATGGATCACGCCACCACGAACGTCCCACTTGAGGTGGCCCACGCAGCAAAGAAGGCACTGGTCACCCACGAATGGATTACGCCACGAAACGCAACACAGGCACACGCAGGCCCACACGGCCACACTGACCACACGATGGACGGAGCGAGTGGGCCTAAACTGCTTTTTCCTAATCTAATCTCGATCCGAGGCGACGGACGGCCAGAGCGAGGGGACGGTCAAGGCGCCGTCGGACACCCTGACAGCCTGAGACACGGTGAGTACACCACACTTTCCCAGTTCCCCTGGTCTAATCTCTTGTGCTATTTGATAACATCACAATTAATAAATTATTTAATTATTTAGCATTGTGATTTTTAATATTTGTGCAGTAATGGAAAGAAACGCGGATATTGCATCTCTTTTTCAGTTGGACCTGTAGTCGAAGAGCAGACTCATCTAATCGTTCCCCTGGTCATCCATGCAACGAAGAAGGCGGCGGCGGCAGTTGCTACATCTAATCGTTCCCCAGATCCCTGATCCAGTTGGACCTGTAGTCGAAGAGCAGACTCATGTAACGCCCCGACCCGAGAAGACGGCTAAGGTCCACTCTACATGTTAAATGAACCACACCTGCTAATTAACTCTCTTGCGCTTTCGTCCTCACTTCGCGCAAAAGGATCAATCCGAAGTTAACAGCCTCTCAGGTCCAGGCTTTTAAGCTTGTCTAGCGTTGGTTCATTTCCGGTATGGGACTAAACTGGGAATACTGCACTGATGCTACAGTACCCCCAAAGCTACGACACCTCATCGCTCCAGTGTCATGAATTCGGTCCGGCCCAACTGGCCCAATGGGCTGGGTCTCACAACTCATGAGAGAGTAATTAAGGAAACTGCTTCTAGCCGTGGCAACGGTAAGTGTTGAAAGGGTATTTTCTCCAATGGTTTTAGTAAAAACAAAGTCACAAAATAAGATGGGAGATAGCGTTTTGGATGATTGTCTAATCACTTTCATTGAGTAGGATATTTTCTTTGAAGTTAACAAAGATGATATAATCAAGATATTTATGTCCCTTCGAAAACGTCGAATAAAACCCTCAGAAAAATAGCATCGTAAGTCTCTGATACTTATTATGCCTATATTTTAATTATCGATATGACTTTTGAACTATTTATATTATATTTAGTAGATGGTTTCAACTTAATACATGAATTTAAACCTTATTATGTTACTTAGTGCATATATACCAAATTACGTTGTCAATTTTTAAATTATTACTAAATTGGTAAAATAGATTTACCAAATTGTATATGAAATTTTTTGAGTGACATACCTTAAGCTAAAATCCTAGATTCGCCACTGCCTGTAGCTCATATATGCACAGAGAACCTTGACCTGGAGTTGGTGGTGCATGCTTGCTTCCAGAATTTTGAATCTGCGCTTAACTCTAATAACCGCGTTTTGGACTTTTGAACTCAACCAACATGGCATATTATTGTCTTCTATCCTTGCAACAGTGAAGACTTTCAAGACGGGATTGATTATCGCATTTCGCTTTGCCCATTACATGTTTCTGGAGAAACAGATTGTCCTCCATATTTAGGCTTCATAATATAAAGAGAACTTCAGAGGTATGGTTTGACGACGACCGGTGCTAATTGTACTGCTGTCTGCTGCCTCTGCTGTGACCAGTTGCCAATAACAACATCTGCTGCCTCTGCGGGTCTCATAAGTTTGGTTAAATCAGTTTCCTTGTTTGCACTTTAAATATAGTTAGGTGCTCACTTTCATTGCAGTTGCATGAAAAAATGCAAATTCACATGGAACGCATATACTTTTTGAGGCCCAAGATTTGTGGAATTAGTAGAAGTAAATTATAGAAAATCATATAGATTTCTCTATTTCTCCAGATTTATGCATCTTAGGTTGTTTGCAACACATTAGACAAAATGTAGAGATAGTAATGAGATTTACTGGTAATGTGAATTAATAGGAGCAAGTTTATAATAAAATTATACACTGTTTCTTGTGAGTGATTTATGCAAAAGCATGGAAGTAAGCTTGAGTGAAACAAATTGAATAATATTGGGTCTAATGCAACTAACAATTAAGAGCCTTCTCCTAATATAGTAAAGATTAATTAGGGTGACAATGTGATGTTCTTGGACCTGGTGATGGTGATGTCTACGATGTTATGTTATACACCCATAAGTAAACACCACCATTCTATAAACACAAGTAGAAGCACACAATACTTCCATTGGTATTGTAGCTAATATAATTTCTTTGAGTTCTTGATTTTGAGCCAAAGAGACTGCAGAACTAAACTTCTACATGGATATTTGCAAGGCGCTATATTACCTTAACAATCTTGCACCATTCAAGGCGCAAGCATTAGAAGTTTCCAAAGCTCGATCAAAGAGTCCAAGACAGGTAGCATTATGCATTTTTAAGCACTTCAGTACACCAAGATATACACTTTGATGGTCTAACAAGAAACAACAAATCCTACTGACACTATTCTCATAAAAAATACTAGTGATCACTATCTGAAATTAATATATATCAAGTGAAATGTGATACATGCTGTGTGGTTGGTGTTAGACCAAATAGAAAATCTATGACCTTTTGAAAACAGTACGCGAAGGTACCACTCATGAACAATCCAAAGTCGCTGTCATAAGTTTACCTGTAGCAGTTATCTATTCTCAGTTTGACCACCTTTTGATTGTACAAAGCTACAGTTAGTATGAAGCCTTTGTGTAAATAACTGATTGCGTTTGTGTTGATGTTAATTTTCATGTTCATTAATCAATTTTTTTATGACTAAAGTAACAGCTAGGCACCAGTCAAGCCTTTTTCTCAACTTACATGAGTATACACAAGTGTGACTGTTTTAACCATCTTTGAATTGAATTCTAGGTCAAAAGTAGTGCAGAACTGTCCCAACAAATCTTTGTAAATCTGATCAACAAATACAATGAGGTAAACGCTGTGTGAGTGTCATCAATCTGAATGATACAATATACTTTCCCAGCTAAAATATTTGCAGTGTAAAAGAGGGAAGATGGTGACGGGATTTTTACATGTTTCAGATGATGTGAGCACCGTGATACACTAGTATGGGACAGTCACTAGCTTCATAGCCCAAAAGGTCCCTCCCCTGATCATGCCTTCAGATAGCTTTTCTGAAAATTGGTCTGCTGAAGTAGGATCGGGATTCGTTGCAATACCACTTTCGTTAATGTATATCACTGACTGCAGCTACTCAACCACAGCACCATAGACTTCATTGTGCCCTGCCCGTTAATTATCTAAAAGTGGCAAACCGACAGTTGGAATAGTTATTATGGAATAAAACTCCGTGTCACAGTAATGAAGATCACCTTAGAAAACCAGCACAATTCACATGTGTGTTCATATGAGGTCATTTAGTCATGGCACAGGCCATGATACGAAAAGTGATTCTATCCTTTTGAAAAAGCAGCCTGTTCTGCTAGTGCTGATACGATCGTATACGATCGTGGATTATTACTGTTGACTGGTTTGGTGTGAGAGAAAAATACTGTTCTGACTGAAAATTTACGATCGTTTACGGCCAAGCGAACAGGCCGAAGGAAGACAAAGAAATCTTGTTGAAGCTGATTTGGACAATGGCCCACAAGTAACCCCAGTGCACTCAAACGTTGCCGGATAGTTTATATGCACACACCGTTAGTCGTAAAAAAAATCAGTCGGAACAGTGTTTAGGTTTATTTTTTCAGTGAAGCTGACGGGGCTCATTTTCGCCTGTGGGATTGGGCCCAAAACCAGGAGATGAGGCATCCAAGACTCATCAGTCACCACTCGTCCACTCACCAAGGATGTAGCTGACCAAGCTGGGCTGAAATTCTGGGATCCTAAGGCCCTGTTTGGTTGAGCTGTGGCTGTGGGAAAAAGCTGCTGTGGGCTGTGAGCTGTGGGAAAGCTGCTGTGGGCTGTGAGCTGTAGAAAAGCTGAAAGCTGTTTGGTTAAACAAGTATAAAATATACCTTCTATCTTTATCTTTCTTGAAACAACTATGGAAGAGCTTTTTATTCCATCAATTTTGAAAAGCAGAAAGCCAAAAGCCAAAAGCAGGGTCAAACCAGCTTTCAAAAATGTACTACGGAAAAGCAGCTGCTTCTGAAAAAGCAGCCTCCAAAAACAGCCCCTTTGGTTGGGCTTTTGGCTTTTGGGGCCAAAAGCCAAAGCCAAAAGCCCAACCAAACATGACCTAAAGCTGCCAAGTAAACAGTATGGGTCAGAAAGTATGGAACGGCTCGGGCTCGCAGAAACGGTTGGAAAGCCAAGGAGCAACCCTGAAACCTGCATCTCCTTGCACGATCCGTTCCGTCGTAGGAAGTGTCCAAGAGGCCACCGCCAGTCCGCCTCCTCCGGTCCTCCCGCGTCGCCGTCGCCGTGCGGAGGCCCTCCCGTCGGTGCCGCCGACGTCGGCCCTCCCGCGTTTCGCGGTCGGAAGTTTTCGTGGGCTGTACGCGGGCTGAATCATTTCTCGTTAGTCCGCTATGCAAAACTGGTTTGCAGGGCTGCGGACTGCGGCTCACAAAGTTGGGGCTTTCTCCTTCAAGACTTCACACTGCTTTTCTCTGGGCTGTAAGTTCATCTATAGTGGGTCTACGGCTTCGGCAACCGCTGCTGCTGTTACTTTTTTTTCAAGCATATGAACAGTACCTAGGGATGGCAACAGGTTAGGATGTGGTGCGGATGTTGCAAATACCCGCCTGCTACATCATCCACAAAATATTCACTCTATTCTGCAGTACTACTTCAGCAATACTTTTCAGCAGACAAACAGTATTTTTCTCTCACAGCATTTCAGCATAAACCAAATTTCAATGAAACAAACAGAGCCATTGTCCCACTCCCACCCGCCCTTGATAGTTGATACACACCCTGCGGGTGTACCTTTGGGGACCCGCACTCTTGCCCCTCGCATATAGGTTTGAGGCACTCGTCGTGCAGGTAGTATACCATCATGATTGCATTAATTATTATAAGTTGAAAATAAATGCAGTTTATCATGTGTACATCACGCACTAGTCATCTAAAACATATGTGTCATATAATTATACAAGTTTTTGAAATGGGCCTAAAAAAATAGTAATTACTAGGTGTCAACCTTGTTGTTAGCAACTAGACATGGATACTTAGTTACATGGGATGTTCCTTATATTTTGGATCCGATAAGCACCCGTACCCGACCCTCGCTCATTTCAGGCATCGACCCGATGAGACCCACTGGTACGATTTGGCATCCATGGGTTCAATTGTCATCCCTAACAGTACTTGAAGGAGTGGTTGCTGCAGCGGTAGTCGTAGTGCTACTGCAGCAAGGGTGTATGACCAAATTTTGGCATGTTGTATTATTACATAGCCTATTTAGAACAAGTCGAATGAGGCCTATAAAATAATTTGACAATAATTTGACAACGACATGATGCCCATGAAATATGGGCTATATAAATATTTGGGCCTCAAAGATGTACGAGTTGCCTGATAACCATCAATTAGGACAAAGGCTAATTAATGATAATATTGGGCTCGTGCACATGGACCATATCCAAATAATGGCACACGTGTGGCTTGCCAAGACTTCTAGGCCCATGATGAATTTTTCAATAAAATAATTAGTGTATTGCTTAATAAGCCCATTGTCCGGCGTATATGTACACAAAGACAGGCACAAATGCACAATCGCTATGGCATACGAATTGCATATATTATTTTGCGGCCTGGCGCCCAGCCGGACAGGAGTCCGCTGCCGACCCCCCTCACCCAGCGAGCGCCAACGCCCAACGCGACAGCTTAGAGCCCAGGAGCGCGGCCCACGCACACATAGCCCGCGATAGCCTAGAGTGCCCCATCGAGCGCGTACGTACGTCTCCGAGTTCCCCACGTCGCACCTTCCAGGCAGGTGAGTTTTCCTTCTTTTTTTCCCCCTTTTCTTTTCTAAGTGGTATTTAATTTTTCTTTTCTTTTTATTTTTTATATTTTTCTTTCCACGGGTACGTGATATTTTTTCTTTTGTTTTGTTTGCTTTTTTACTTTTTCTTTTGTTTCCTTTTCCTTTCGATATTCTTTTAAAATTTTATTCTTTTATTTTTTCTTTTTCGTGGACTTTTGTCATTCTTATCATTTTCTTCATTATTTTTACTATTTTTATTTTACTCCATTTATTTATATTTCCTTTTTATTTTTCTTTTTTTGTTTCCTTTCCTTGCTTCTATTTAGTTTTTTTTGTTTTTTTTGTTTCTTGTTTTCTTATCTTTTTATTTTTTAACATGTATACTTTTTAATTTCTTTTTTTATAGAATTAATATTTTTGTTTATCTCATTTTCTATTTCTGTATTTTATTTTTTATTTTCGTTTATTTCTCTATTTATAATTTTATGTTTCACTTTTTATTCATAGATACACGTGATGTTCATATAGTATACATGTAATGGTCTATGATATATTCTTTTATGTTCGCAAGTAAAAATATGATGTTCTACGATGTATTAAGGCGGTGATCATCATGTGTTAAGGCGGTGATCACAAATTCAAAATATAAACATATATCCTTTTATCTAGTCTTTTTCCGTATGTGCTGTGGGGATATTCAAGTTGCTGGGCCAATCAATTAGCGACGAAAACTACGAACGAAAGAGTATGCATTTCTTCGAGCGCGGCTGGGCGGATAACTCTTGTTTGAAATTTGAAATCAAACTCGCTGCGCGCGCGCCGGGCGAGTGCATGCCGAGCGATACGGACGCCCGACGCTCCTCCATCCGCAACAGACCGCGCCTCAAGCCCGCTGCTACCCTAGCGCTGGCCGCCTGGCCTATAAAAGGAGGCCAACCTTCTCCCTCTGAACAGACACGCACTCCATCACAAGTTCATAACACGCCACCGCCAGGCCACACAGACTCCATCTCGCCAACACGCCGAACCAGCGACGGTCGTCGACCCTCTCGCCGTCAACTTCATTAACACCCTCTCCTCGAGCACTTCATCTTCTCTGGCGAGCTCGCCCACATCGTCTCCGGAGTGCCAAACGTCTACAGCGTTGTCTCCGGCAAGTTCGTCCACATCGTCCCCGGAGAGCTGAACATCTACAAGAACCTCGGCACCATCGGCTCCTTCATCATCGACGACATGGCAGCCCATGCTTATGGTGAGATTCTTTATATTTAGATTTATTTATATGATGCTTGTCTCTGTACATGGCAGCAGCAAGATGTGTTCGGCGGCGAACGACAGAGGTCACGGCAAGCACGCGGCCACGAGCTGCACCGGTGTCGGAACGACGACGTCTACGGCGAGCGCGGCAACTAGGCAAGCCAGCAGCGCCGCGTGGTGTTGATCCCTCCCCTCTCAGTGGCGGCCGTGCCAGGCGGTGGCACTCCGGCCTGATCCGGACCCGACGGCGAAGGCGTACGTGCGGTGGCTCGGTAACACGGTACATCCACGACGACCGTGGCAGCCCATCCACGCACCCGTCAACAGTGAGTCCGGCGATGGCCCGGGACTAAAACCAAATTTCGAGCTGGATCAAAGGTCGTTTCTCTACTAGTGCCGGAAGCCCGGAAGGGCAAACATGGCCACTGCAGCGGCGGCGCGGCAGCCCGGCGACAGCTTCCTCTACTTCTTGATAGGTCAACAGAGCAGCCCATGACGAGCATGCCGTTCTCAAGCAGTAATCTAGCAGCCCAACGTACACATACATGTATTAACTAGAGGCCTCGGGAACCAGAAGCCACACAATCCTCTGATTGTCAGATGGAGCTCAGCGCAAATATATATTAAAGTGAGAAATTATACTTTGTAATTCTCCAATGAATAAATAAAGTGATATTTCCTTGATTTTTTGTTCCTTGTGTTTTATTGCACATTAACTTTATTTTGTATACGCGTGTATACTGGCACGCCTGCGCTTATTAGTACTAAGTAGTATGACCCACGAAACACAGACTGATCCCATGTGATTTTTCTGGCCAAACAAAGGGAAAGGCTAGCGCTCAGACGTCTGGACAGGGGCTAGTGTCCGGACGCCCGTGTCGCACGTCTGCTTCACGTGGGGTCCGCACCGCTCTGTGTCCCGTGCTCATGTCCCACGCCCGCTTCTGTCTCGATCTGCGCCCGCACAGTTTCCTGTGCCTGCCGCTCGCACCCTCTCCACACCCACACGCATGCAAGTGGGCCCAACAAGCGGCTTCTACATATGGGTCCACTGCAACATGTGCAACACAATATCTACTTTTGCAATATTTAGAGGAAATATTTGCAACATATGTCCGAAACAGTTGAAACTCTTGCAACATACGTCTGAAACACAAGTGAAACACATGTGTAGCCATTGCAAAATATATGCAGCATCTAGATAAAATACTTACAACATATGTGTGAAAACATATGCAATATCTGGATGAAACACTTGCAACATAAGTATGAAACATATGAAACACCCAGATAAACACGCGTACAATATTCGTCTGAAACATATAAAATATTTGAAACAGACGCTTTCGACCATGGGCGGAGCTTAGTGGTGGCCAAACTAGGCTCCTGTCCCCGCTTATCTCCAACGGATACAAAGGGCACTTAGCTCCGGTAGGTGCATGCCAGCTGATCAAGCTTAATAAAATAGATAAAGCCTGTCACCAGGGGAAGGGCAGCAGAGAGCTAGGGCCTTGTTTAGATTACCTCCAAATTCCAAGTTTTTTCACTCTCTCTCCATCACATCAATTTTTAGCCGCTTGCATGGAGCATTAAATGTAGGTAAAAAAATAACTAATTATACAGTTTAGTTGGAAATCACGAGATGAATCTTTTGAGCTTAGTTGGTCCACGATTGGACAATATTTACCAAATAAGACGAAAGCGCTACTATTCATCGGGTTGCAATTTTTTGCAATCTAAACATGGCCTAGACATAGACTTTAGGAGTCATCTTTAGCTTTTGCATTTAGTATTTCAGTTCCCAAGTGCGAATAGTTATGCCATCTCACTTGTTGCCACTGGTCCACAATACTCTCGGGCCTATACTACTCACTTAGACTGTCTTCAACAGGGCAGCCATTAGGGCACCCAAACCTAAATATTCGTCGTGCATGTTGCTTTCGGTGAAAAAACAACGGTCCAACGGAGTACCCAAACCAAAGACCCAATTTACGTCGGAGTCGAGTGGGGAACCCAAATATGCATGTGTCTCTCTCCTCGACCCAATCCTTGGACAGCTCCGACGTGGAAGCGGCGACGGCGGCGGCCTCCGCCTCGGCGAGGCGGCAGTTCTCAGCCTTCGCGCCGCTGACCGGAAGGGGAGAGGGAGCCACCACCGGTGGAGGAGGAGCAGCCACGACCGCGCGCCACAGGTGGGGGAGGAGGATGCGCACCGCCGGTGGGGAGAGGACGCCGCCGCGCGTGGGGGCCATCTGCGCGAACGTCGAGGTCGGATCCGCCGGGAAAGGGGTGAGGCCACGCCCAATCGACCGGATCCGCCTGTAGCTGACCGGAAGGGGAGAGACGGCGAGCGCGGTGCGCAGGCGCGGGTGGTGTGCCCCGCCACGGCGCAGGGTCCTAGCGAAGGAGGAGGATGAGGCGCGGCGCGGGGATTGGTGGCGTTCGGGGCGAGGAGCGAGGAAGAGAGAGAGAGAGGGCAAGGGGAGAGATTGAGAGAGGCAGAGAGAGACAGGAGGTCGAGAGCAGAGAGAGAGGGAGGAAGGAGGCGGAGGGGGAGGGGGGCACCGGCGTGCCACCCGCGGGGGCGGCCATCGCCACGCCGAGGTCCGGGCACCGCCGAGGTGCGCTCGCGCCGCCTCCCTGTCCGTTTTGGGAGATTGGGAGGAAGAGGGAGGGAGGGGAAGAGAAGTGACGAGGGGAGAGAGAGAGATGAGAGGAGATATTTTGAGTGGTGTACTATAGATGGGGGAATGATTTGGGTTGTCTGTTGGAGAAGCTAAATTTTGGGTGGAGATCCTTTTTCCTGTGCATGACCCAAATCAGAGAATGGGTGTTGTATTTAGGTTCTCATTGTTGGAGACGGTCTTAGGTGAATCGATGACGGTGTTTGTACAGTGGAAATTAGGACAATAATGTTTTTAGTATTGAATTATCCCCCTTGATGTTGGAGATGCTCCACCATTGCTTGCAACATACGTGTATAGCCATTGCAACATATGCAATATTCTGATCTACTTTTGCAACATCCACATGAAACACTTGTAACATGTATATAAAACACCTGAAACATACGCTTACAACATG
Organism: Miscanthus floridulus; assembly: GCF_019320115.1. Taxonomy (NCBI): domain Eukaryota; kingdom Viridiplantae; phylum Streptophyta; class Magnoliopsida; order Poales; family Poaceae; genus Miscanthus; species Miscanthus floridulus. Next base: position 113,173,852 of record NC_089584.1, read on the forward strand.
CACTTGCAACATCTGAGGAAGGAAGGGAGCGTGAGGTGCAGACAAAGAAGCCCGCTCCGGGTTTGGCCACTCCGGATCTCGTGATGTCGCGAGCTAAGGTCGAGCATCGCGGCGGCACCAACATCGACAATGGCCATGACCTCCTAGCGGGGAGCGGCAGCGGCAGCGACACCTCGCGCGGTGAGGGATGGGGCACGACATGACGAGGTGGAGTTGGCGCGGCGGGGGATGGAGCACGGCGCGGCGACAGACGTGGCTCGGCTCGACAAAGGATGGGGGCGCCGCTGCGAGGCGAGACTTGGGGTGGGTGGACAACGCGGTGAACCGCGATGAGCGAAGTGAGGAGTTGGGGATTTCTGTCGGCTATCGCAGTGTCGATGGAGTAGATAGAAGAGAGAGTAGATGGGCCTGTTGGACCAGTCGTGGTGCTATAGTTAGCGCGGAGCAAAGCGTCCGATTTTTTAAGATTCCAGGCATATGTTATGCAGCATTACCACTGCAGCAATCACTTTCGAGCGGCTATTTGTGGTCTACTAGTCCGGCAAACTGAGTGGATATCTAGAAAGAAAGTTATTCCTGGCATGATTTTGTAAGTGTAATTGACTAGGTTGTACAAATGTTAGGTGCATGCATTTTCGATGGACCGAACATGTGACCGCAGCAAGAGTGACGGGAAACCTTGATTTTTTTTCCTCGGCAATCAAGTGAGTGATGGGTAGGTGAAGTGCACCTAACCCTTTAGTGGATTTTGGTGGACTAAGTGACAACACAACTAAAGATCTAATAAGTTTGCTAAATGTTGAACAGAAAATTAAGTATATTGCATATACTTGAAGATTGTATAGCGAGAAGTGTATCAAAGGTTCAGCAAGAAGTCAAACTCGACGGGTATTCCAAATAATGTTCAAATGAAGGCCAAGATTTATACTATTGAAAAATCATGGAAACAATTGTTGATGGTGAAAGCCCTAGTTTGGTTTTGGTTACTTTATGAAACCTAAGTACAAACATTTATCATGAGTGGTGATGTGAGCAAGGTTGGTACATACCAAGTGATGGAGCAAGTAATGAAGTCCTTAGAGATGAAGATGGACATTTATGATGGTGATCAAGCTCCAACTTGGAAAAGAAGAAAGAGAAAAAGAAAAATCCTATGGAGATCATGGCACAGGTATAAATAGGATTTTGTTTTGGCACTCAAGACACCATAGAGGGTGTGAGTGTATTTAGGATCGATAGCCATACTATTAAGAGGGGGAAACCTTCATTAAAACGGTTGTCGGGTGCCACTAGGTAAAGTGATTCATACATATGCATTAGGACCTAGTATGCTAACTTCTAACCCTTGAGAAATGCTTGGAAAAATGCTAACACACGTGCACATGGGTTATACACTTTGTGGTTAACAACTTGGAAGCAAGGGTGAAGTGATTGAAGTGTTAGAAAAAGATAAAGAGGAGTTTCAGAGGAATCGAACTCTGAGGTAGGTGTGACCGGACCCTATGGGCATGAGTCTGGTACTCAACCCTAAGTCTCGGCTAGCCTTGATGGCTTGACCGGACGCTGAGCATGATAGCGACCGGACCCGCAGCGGTGAGTCCGGTCATAAGCAGTAGAAGCAGGGTACCAGGAGGGCATGACCGGACGCGCCCCTAGCACTGTTCCTTAGCTAGCACAGCGACTAGAGCACGACCAAACACGGCAGCGTGTCCGATCACCACCGATCAAACGCGTCTGATCACAAATTTCATGTTGTAGACCTCTATGGATCGTGATCGGACACGTGGCGTGACGAGTCCGGTTATCCTAGAGTCGCGTCCGGTCATCACTTAACTGAGCATGCACGAGATAAATGACCATTGGGATCAAACGCTCGAGGTTAAACGCGAGGACACGTGACGACCATCTGAGGACCGGACCCTGTCGACCGGACTCTGGCCAGAGTCCGGTCATGACTGTGAGAGCCCAATGGCTCTTTGAACCAAGGGGGCTCTATAAATAGAAGAGGGCCAGCTCTAGCTCTGTCTTTTGCACATTTTCTTTAGTGATACATCCTTGTGAGCTAAAGCAAACATCTCCCACTCATCTCCTCTCTTGATTAATCATCTTAGTGAAATTAGGAGTGATCCAAAGTGTATTTGCTTGAGTGATTGTATCTATTGTCACTTGGGGATCGTTGGGAGCTACGATTTTCATGTTACTCTTGGTGGTTGCTGCCACCTAGACGGCTTGGAGCAGTGGAGGAGCATTGGTACGAGTTGGTGATTGTTCGTGGCCATCTCCTAGTGATTTGCGTGGGTTCTTGACTGTAACACCCCTGGTGTTACGAGTTTATTTAGCACCGTGATTTAGGCCTAAGAAAAATTTCCGAAACGAGTTTTTCGGGTTTTTAATTTAAAACGTACTTGCTGCGACAAGTGAATCCCGTGTGACTTAGTTTCGTGGACTCAAATCAACGCTCAAGATAAATTACGCAGTGCGTAGAAATATTCAGGAATGTCCGACGACGATTCTAAAGAACGTTTTGTTCGGTTAGATTAAGCATGAAAATCAACTTTTATAAATAAAATAAAATCCATTAATAAATAGAACGATACATATAAACTCACGAGTTTATTTTGTTAAGCACGAACTGACGAGAAAGAGAGCGCAGCAGCTTCGTTTATTTTTTTCGGCGTGCACCATACTCGCCTGGAATCCAACACGGTCCGGCACCGTCTTGCACATCGGGCACTGTAGCACCAAGGAAATCACTGTAGCATCATCGCTTTGTTACCTTTAAGCAAGCTAGTTAGCCGCTAACCTTACGACGCGTCGCTGTCGCGCCTTCGCATCTCCTGCCTATAAAGGATACGCCAAGCCTGCCGAGACATCCCACTCCGCCGCTCACCATCTTACTCTCTAAATCGAGTTTCTCTGTTCTTGCCTGGGAAGGCTACACTCTGTTGATCTCCTTCCTCGAGCTGTAATAGACCAAGGTAGATAGTCCCCATACATCACCTACCTCCCTTCTACCACCCCATGCCCTTAAATTTGGAAGTCATGGCCAGAATCGCCATCAGGCGAAAGTCCAGCAGCTGTCCATGGTGGACGAGCTGAGGAGCACAAACGTCCGGTGCTCTCTGTGTCTCTCTCGAAGAATCCTAGCCGTATACCCACTCTGCTCTTTGTTTAAGTCCACAGCAGCAGCTTGTCCTATACCATGTGCTAGTAGCAAAGCCGAGAACCAACTCAGCTCCTATACACGTAAAGTCAAGAGTCATGAGCCATTAATCCACTCCACCAATTTCTTTATTCCTTTTCCCTTTCTAATAACCAGCGGTAGCTCGTGGCCACTAATCACATTTCATTTTCTCTCCTCGTGATTAATTAGCGGCCACCTTGTACAATTAATATCTCTACTATGCTAACTCTGATTCCATCACTTCTTCTTCCTAAATTCATCTAAAATCGAACCCCACCCATCTATAAAGTTTCATAATTTTTGGAACGTAGTTGAATTTATGTGAATATTTAATTGTGTCTGTTTGCCGAGTACCGCGAGTTCAACGCCGACGGAGGGACGTCGATGGATTGTGGAGTCATCGGGAGTTGCTGGAGAAATGGTACTTTTGGAAGCGTGATTGGATTTCTAAGAATTTCGGCTGTCGTTGATTATTTACATCTACTAGTATAGTGCCCGTGCTAACGCCACGGCTTCATTTTAGGGATGCACATAAAAACTCCCAAAGGACAATATTTTTTCTATAGTTCAACTTTGACACAATTGTATATGACCATGTATATAATCCAAAAAAACATTTATGCATAACAAGGTATAATAAAGTTATGTCTCACATTAACCATCTAATTTACAATCTGCCTAAGACCTTAAGTAGGCAGGGCGCCATTGGAGTAAACAGGGATATTGCGGCGCTATTGAAGTAAACAGGGCAAGGTCCATGAACAAAATAAACAATGCCTAATCATTCGATAGCAGTCACATGTTCTAAACACCATATTCTTATACCACGGAAGATTTTCGAAGATAGTGCACTTGGTTGATCCAGTACGTTTGAAAGTGCACTTGATTCAGCCTTTCGCCGAGCACGTTACTCACGCTTCCTCTTATTCCTCTTCGCCCTTTCCTCGTTGGTTTCTTGAGCCCTTATCCTGGCACGGTACTCACGTTGTTTCCTATTCATTTCCTCTCTCGCGTTGTTCTTCGCTGCAAGCTGTTGACATGGTGGTGTTTATATACATGGTGTTGTATATATATCTTGTGGCAATATGTGTGTATGCATGTACCTGGAGTATGTATGTTTGTTATACATTGCTGAGCGCAGTGCGTCCCTCTCCTGGCATCTCCATTTTTTCGTCGAGGGCTGGTAATTCATAGAATAGGCACCGGTGAAACAAAATTCTGAATTCTGAGTTAGGCATCAAAATTACCAAACTTCAAAACTCTCACTGCAATTTTTAGAGCTATCAAGGCTCTTGTTCTGCATATACTCTCTTCAGAACATTACCTAGCTGTGCTACAACTAATCAAGATTGCAGGGTGCAAGAGATAGAGGCAAACTGCACATGTATCATTTATTGATCCCAAGGTCTAAAAGTTACAGCTAACTTTCAAAATACTTATTAGGCCCCAAATTAACTTGCAACACACAAGAGGAACATAATTGTATGATCTATCTTATATATAAATCATATAATCTGAAAACTTTTATAATACCTCAGCCCAAATGCTAAAGTGATCTGCAAAGAAATAATGAGTTCAAAAATCTAACAAAAGGTGGAAACCACAACTAAATAATGAGTTCGAAAAAAGCTAGAAGAACCATCTATATTCTAATGACTCCTTTTAAAATTACTCAAGACACTGAATAGTTAACAATCAAAATAATAAGAATTACTATTACATAGTACAAGCCCCCGCAGGCAATTAGCTGTGTAGAAATGACTTCCAGGAATCTAATTGCAGATATGTATTACAACAGAGTACAGATTCAGAGATCAGAGAAGTATGTTTATCTGATTTGATAGCGTTGCCGTTGCAAAGCTTGCAAAGTCATCATGTCTGCATCCTTTTTTCATATATAGTGCATGAGCGTGTAAGGATGAGATATATTTAAATTTCACATAAAAACGAACAGAGTTATGGATGTCAACACTTATTAATTCAGTTGGATTTTTGGATCGAACCTATGCTGCTGGAGATCAATCTTGATGTACCTAGGTGACCTCTGCTTTTTTGCTGTCAAAAAACAAACATTAAAACAGAGAAAGGGCTAACCAATTTGTGTCTTTAATACAAAAGATATTTTTTTTCAAAAAAATATCATCAGATATGACAGTGTGTCATTTCACTTGCTACTATCAGTGCCAATGCAACATTTCTTTTTGAAAAAGGAATGATTTGTTCATTTGTTATATTGATCATAATGCATGATGAGGTACAGAGTTCAGCAAACATTCCATTTTGTGCTTCCAGATAATTCTCAGGGAGCTTCTTTCTTCAGGGTTATTTTACCCATCAGGATTATTGAAGAATAGGAAAAAAAAGAAATCTCTTCTTAAAAAATTATGAGCCAAAGTGAACACCTTGTATCTCAGTACCACAGAGCCTTTTTTATATGGGTTACCACAACCTGGCAGAACTGTGAATTGACAACCTGGGAGAAACAGGAAAGTAAGAGGAATTCCATGTGATATTATACCAAGCAAAGAATGCTGGTTCAGTTTTGCACTAAGACACGACATGCTCCGAGCAATAAATTTAATACTGTTGAGTGCAAACTAACTAGTAAGAAAAGTTCAGAATTCCAGCCCAGCAGCGAAGCCAGTTCCAGTTGTATCCTGTCAAAACATGAAAGTTCCAAAGCTCTCTCATGGTAGTAAGCATGCTCATCGTGCTGCATAAAAATAAGTGAGGAAAGGTATACAAACAAAATTCATGCCAGGGAGATTTCCAACTCCTAGCTGACTACATACTGTGTTTTTGCCTAGCTTGGGCAGACTGCCGCTGGTTGGGGGATCTCGCTACTCATATCAACTTGAACTCTGGCACCTCGTTGCTCATATATCTGGAGGAAGAAAATAAACAAAAACAGAGCTTGACACATCATTGTAGCTGCAATACACACACAAGGTTAAGAAACTGTAAAAGAAATGTTTTTCTCAACCGAGTGATACAAATAAGCACAGGTCACTGATCATAATTTTGACAAACAAATTCAAAACGTTTCACGGAAATTTCTTTGAACAATCCATGGACACCAGACAACAACTTACAAGTGGTAACCCAATCACACAAACAAAATTAAGAAAGAAGACGATATTGATTAGGTTCTCGTGAGAAACGCGGCAGAACACAGCTGTTGAGAAGTCGACACAGCTTCAGATCCTAATAACTGCTGCTCCTAATTTGCCTCTCCCATCCATCCTAATAACTCAAGGGACGGGATATGGTCGACGATTTATCAGCTAGATTGGACGCAAAATTTGCAGGATTAACGGAACTGATCCCGATTCTGGCACGAAAGTGAAACAAAATCGAAATGGGATGGGAGAGGCAGGCAACCATACTTGGGATGGGAGAGGCAGGCAACCATACCTGGGATGGGAGAGGCAGGCAACCGTACATGGGATGAGCGCCCGCGAGGCCGCGGTGGAGCCCACGCGCGCCCGCGAGGCCCCCAATCGGTGCCGCGCCGCACGCCGTCGCCATCCCACTTGCTGCCCCTCAGCTTCCCCAACCTCAACCCCGACGACGAGGAGCAGGGAGCAAGATACGAAGAAGGACGACGCGGATGGCTTGCCTGGTGGGAGGCAGACAACCGGCCTGGACTGCCCTGCTAGCGGCCAACGGCCTGCCGTCCTATGCCGGCGCCCTTGCCTGGTGGCCTGGTGGCCGGCGCCCGTGGTGCCCTCTCCAGGGGCGAGCGCACGCCGGGGCCGCCGCCGCCACGCCGCTGGTGCTCTTCTTTTCGCGTTTCCTGCTCCGTATGCGAATGAGAGAGAGAGAGAGAGAGAGAGAGAGAGAGAGAGAGAGGGAAGGGGCAGGGGGCGGCCTGGCGGCGTGGGGAGGGGAGGAGTCGCGCCGCGTTGGGGAGAGAGGGAGTCTCGGGTGTGGGAGAGGAGGCGTCGGGGGAGAGGGGATTTGCGCGTGCGTCTGGGAGCGCGTGCGTCGTGGGAGGTCCGCGGGAGGGTGACGGAGGACAGACACACTAAACATGAGCCATCGGATTTGGATGAGTAATGAGAGAGAATGTCTAAAAGATAATCTGGTACATCCGTTTTAATGGTGTTATATTTTCTGGGTGTATTCATGGGCGTGGATATAGCATTGTTTATGACTGTGGAGCAGGCATTTGTTGTGTGGCTATAGATTTATTCTAACTGGTGTATTATAGGGTAGGGTAGATGCATTTGCATCAATACATATCATCATAGGAACGATGGTGGATCGTGGGATCAACTGGAGTAGCTGAAAGATGATGCTATGGTGATCATATCATGAAGATGGAATGCTAACTTTTGGTTATATTTTACCCAGGCAAGCCCCGGTGCATAACCTCTACTTTTCTGCAGTTTAAATTATATTTGTGCATTAAGTTTAAGGAGTTGAATGAAACTCACTTGCATATATATCTTTATTCATATGAGTCTTACTAGTATGACAGGATCGTGTAGAATGCTATGCTACAGGGCTCCGGTAGAAGTCGAGTGATTGCCTGTCACTCGCGAGAGATAGGAAATATATTATTGGATTACTATCACTTGGAAAATATCAAAATGGTGGAAAGGAAAATGGTGACCGGGCAAGGATATGGTTTGGGTATTGGTGAGTGTAAGGAGTTGTGTCGCCGTGGACACGGGGCATAGCTTGGTTATACTATTTTTTCCCTGTCTGGTCGGTTAAGGACCGATCGTTGCATATGACTCTAGGCAGGTCACAGACTTATTATCCTGAGCACATACTTGTGTATGGGTGCTTGGAAGACTTGTTGCTCTCTTGTCGCGGATCCGGCTCTTTCCAGACCGACTGTTAGGGTTTGTTTTGGTCCTTGCACCGCACTGAGTCCGGGACTCAGGGGCGGGGGCTTGGAGTCCCAGTTTGGACGGGGACCTGGACACCCGGGACAGGAGAGTGATGGGTTGGTCCTGCTTGTGCCTGGGGTACAAGCGGGGCGTGTGTTTTCGGGGTACCCAGCTGGGGGCATTGATTCGCGAATCGCCGGGCTATCCGGTATGACTTGTCTACGGTTTAGCATCATAGTAAGAACTGAAGATGAAAGATGAAAGATGGAAAAGGAAATATGATTGCTTACCATATGCTTGAAAGTAGCACAAGTGCTTACATAGAATGGTTAGTTAATGAACCAATGCGGCTATTAATAAAAATCGAATATAAGGACGCACGCTTAGTAATGCTTCCTGCAAATGCAACCCACAAGCCAGATAGCCTTGCATATCCTTGGAGTCTTTTCTTTCCTCCTGTCGGGTAAGTCTTGCTGAGTACAATTGAGTACTCAGGGTTTCATTCCCCCTGTTGCAGGTGACAGATTGATGCTAGAGCTGACCCTTGTGTGTGGATTCCTCCTGATGGGCTCAGTGTGGATTCCTTTACGTCGTGATCGTAGTTTTTATTTATAACTCTCACCAAATGTTTTTATAAATGAAAGTTTCATAATCTGTTGTAGTAGTTTATATATCAATACCTCATCATATCATTAATAGATGTTTATTTCCGCTATAATTCTGATCACATGTTTAAATTCCGCTGTACATTAAATTATTTATAACTCTGATAATATGATTACATTCCGCTGTTATACAATAACTATTATACTCTGATGTTGTACTAAAAGGGATGTATGAAATGGTTAAGAATGATGTAAGCTTTGTTCTCTCATTTGTGATCCTGATGGCAAAAATATGGATTTTCGGGTTCTCCCCTGGGGTGTGCCCGACGGAACCGAGTAATTAGTGTTCTTCCTTGAGTGCTTAGTGTCTAATGGAAGACAAGCACTCCTGTGAGGCATTAGATTAGGCGGTTCTGCCACATTGACCTTCCCTGGCGAAGAGCCAAAATGTACTCTAGTAAATTGCTCATGTCATTGAGTTACCCTCACTTGTGGGTAGGTTTTTGTGGCGCCTAGTGTAGGGCTAGGCTTGTGGACGCCTATTAGCCACCGAACCACCAAGTGTGTGGTCGACACAACGGAGACTAGCATGCCAGCAAGCACGTGAACCTCGGGAGAAAAATCATGTGTCACTTGCCCCTTTGGTATTCTCCCAGCGTTCATTTGATGTTCATTGACTGATTTTATAACTCGTACCATGACGGTATAATCATCATATCCCTCTCTTGCTTTACCTTGTTTACTTGTTGTAAAGGTAGTTTGAGTAGTGTAGCTCTCCTGCTAGTTAGTTGAGTAGCTTGTTTAAGCTTCTAAATCTTGTTTGCTAGCTCAACTAGAGTAGAGTAGTGACATAGTATTTGTGTGTGTCTAGAGATCATAATATACTAGAATTGTTGGTATAGGCCGCTTGCAACCTTGACTATAGCTAGTGCAAAAAGCTTCGCTTATTATTTGACTAACATCTTGCTGTAGTAATTTGTAGAGATTTTTATTAGGCTATTCACTCCCCCTGCAGCCATTAGGACCTCTCAGATAGTCACTGAACACCCTTGCTGAACATCAGCATTGCACCAAAGTGAAGGTAAATCAACATCACAAACAGTGAATTGTGTTTTCAAATGACCTAGTTCCACTTATACTTGCATATCCATTGCTTTGTGTTTTAGTTTCTTGGTAGTTAGCTCTCTAGTTAGTGGTAACTTTAGTACGTAGTAGAGTAGCTAGTTTTAATTGCTCATTAGTTTATCTAGCTACAGTTGCTTAGTGTAGCTTGTAGCTTTTATGTGGTGTTGTGATTTAGACTAGAAATCATTTGCTACTAAAATTATGTAGGGACTTGCTTGGGTGCTGAGCTGGAGCAAGTAGTGACTATTAGAATCATTTGTTATATTAATCACCTTTGCTCTAGTGTTGTGATTTTTTAGAAGAAAAATTTATAGGATCCCATATCTAACCATTTAGATCCTATCACGAGGAGACGGGGGCTTATGGCGGGGCAGGGCTGGTGTGTCAAGGTGGCGGCGGCGGCAGCAGGGGATGGGCGAGGAGACTAGGCGCTTGGGGCAGGGCATGGGGTTTCGGCTGCGTCGGCAGGGAAGCGGTGATTCTGGTTTTATCCGTGAGGGACGAGGAGGCGACGTGGGCTAGACAGGACGGGACGGGGCTTCTTTTTTTTGCATGATTTTTGTCGGGGCTTGTTTAGTTGGGTGAAGTTTGGGATTTTAGCTACTGTAGCACTTTTCGTTTTTATTTGGCAATTAGTATTTAATTATGGACTAATTAGACTCAAAACGTTCGTCTCGCGATTTCCAACCAAACTGTGCAATTAGTTTTTTTCGTCTACATTTAATGCTCTATGCACGTATCGCAAGATTCGATGTGATGGTTACTGTAGCACTTTTTGAGAAAAGTTTTTGGAACTAAACAAGGCCTTAAGGTGCAAGCATGTGGATGACATGCAAGGGGTGGGAAGTCAGATCAATAGGGGCAGAAGAAAACAGGCAGAGCAATGAACACACTTTTTTACATACATAGTAGAGATATATGCTCCATAAACAAGGGGGGACTCCGTGTACTACTTGTATGGTACATGCAGAGATCCACCGCAAGCATAGCCGCAGTGGCGGAACAGCAAAATGATAAAGGGGACCAGCCGGCCAGACAAATATGATGGGTAATATGATAAAATTTTAGTGTGTGTGTGTCTATATATATATATATATACTCCCTCCGTATATGTTTTAGAGGTCGTTTTGGACAGGTTTACGTATACCAATGTGTGTTTAATTTGGGTCTAATCTTCCATGTTTGCCCTTATTAAATAAGGTGTTGAGTAGGATCCTAACAGAAATCTCTCTCCGATGGATTGGTTAGTGTAGTCTGGGTTAATGCTGCGGTCCTGAGTTCGATTCGCTGGGCCGCATGTTTTTTGCTTCGCTGCCTTTTTGGAAACCGATGAGTCAGGGGCAAAGCCGTCTCCTTTGGCCAGCGCGGGGACGAACGACTTGTATTGTGCAACTCGAACGAACGCCCAGAACGACCTCTAAAACATATACGAGTATAACTGTCTACCGAATATCTAATTTTATAGCCGGACCGGACCCACCTGAGACTGATCCAGTTATTTGACACAGTTCTGCGCGGCTTGGGTTGGCTGCAAACACGCCCGTGGCTTGGCTTTGATGCCTGGCTCGTAAATCTAGCCGTTTATATTAATTGGAATTGGATCGCACACCTCTTAATTACGTTGTTTCCTAAATTACTCCGTTGGTCGGCCCCGAGCCCCTGACTCGCCGGCTCCCCGCAGGACCGTCCGCACCGTCCTGCGTGCGGCCACCCCTTCCCCGACCGACGTTGGGCGTCATCCGATCCACTGCCCCTTTCTCAACGGTGAATCGGCATCGCCCCTGCATCCGGCGGCGGGCTTCCTACCTCCAGAGGCGGCGGCGGTGCCCCCACCATCTCGTCGGTGGCGCATCAACTCATCTCGGCGGCAGTAGGGCCACTTCATCCGGCGGAGCCCCTCCCACATTGCTTCTGCCGACGATGGACAGAGGTGCGCGCCCTCCATCTAGCCTACTCCACGCGATTCAGCTTGCCTGTTTGGGCAGGTTCATCATCATGGCGACTCGTGGCCGCACACGCGCACGGTTGGAACAAGCGTGCTGGCGGATGGTGGTCGCACATGCGCACTGTTAGAACAAGCGTGCTGGCGGATGTATATTTTGGCAGATGACTTCTGGTCCAATTCACGGTGTGTTTGATATGATACCCAACTTGTTTTATCTTCCAAGTGATTTACTGACTTTTATGTTTCGAGTAGATCGAGATGAAGATTTGATACGTATTGGATGCTTTTGGAGGTAGCAAGTTCCTACCGTCACAGGGTTCAAATAAAATCACTGTCGCGAGGCCATCGACGTGGGCCAGAACCTCTTCGTCGTTCTGATTCATCTAAGAAGATAGTTGCTTGTGGTCGCTGGCCTCTCATCGGTCAGTGCCGCGGGGCTTTAGGTGCTGTGCCCACACCATCGCCAACGCCAAATCTCTGGTGGCGTCCTCCATGAACAAAGGACAGTGCATGCTAACTGGAATAGGCGTAGAGGCCGACGCTGGGTCGTCCGGCAATCGCAGGAGTGGTGAACGCCACCAGAAGAAGCGCAGGATGAGCCGATGCGTGAACAAGTGTCTTGTCGTAAATATTACTCCGTATTAGTGAAAATTCTTGTAAATGATGTTAGTATTGCCGTAAACAGAATTCTCGTAAATATGATGTAACTTATGCTGATCTTTGGAATGTCGATCATTCTTAATAATTTTTGTCGTCAACCATAGTCCAAAACTCTTGTAAATAATTATATTCATAGTACTCATTTCTGGTAAATATCAACGTTAGCTATGTTTGAGAAAAATTCATAATAAGAATTCTCGTAAATATTATTTGTGCAAATTCTTGTAAATATTGTTAGCATTGTCGTAAACAGAATTTTTGTCAATATGCATTATTATAGTAACTTTTTCATGAAATTATGGTAAATCTTTCCTAATGCTAATTTTGTCTGAGAAATTCAAATTATTTTAATCAGCTTATGACAAAATTGGTCTCGTCACTGTACTCAGATTATCGTAACACACGAACAATTACATTAGTTCAACTTGTATACTACTCATCAGTTACCCGTAGCACGTAGAGTATTCCCGTAGCCCATTCCTATTTACTAGAATATATTCCACTACGCCACAAAGGATTTTTAGGGGCGGCTCAAGATTATTTTGTAGCAATGGTTTGGTCAGTCACCCCTACCAAATTGTCTCTACAAATCATGTATTTGTAGGGGGCGGTTCCCAAACCGTCCTTACAAATCGATTTGTAGAGGCGGCTGATGTTATCGGCCGCCCTACAAATCGATTTGTAGGGGTGGCTGTAGTACCAGCCGCCCTTATAATACCTGCATTTTTCCGCTAAAAAAATCAAATTTACAATTTAAATTCGATCAGAACATATATATATTTCAAATCTGACAAGAACATATATAATTCAAATCCGACCACAAGCATAAGAGCATTATATAAACTACCATTACAAGTTCAATTCATAAAAATATATACAATCCATCATTAAATAGACATAATTTACAAGTCTAATTCGTTTCATAAGTCCAAACCATCCCTCGATAATATATACAATCCATCTGCAAACTGGTTGTCATTTAAGCAAAAGCACCTACAGTACAGCTCACTGCGAACTGCCAGACGCCATAAAGATACTTTGCTTAACTTTTCCATCATTTTCTCATAGATATTGAGAAGGAAGCGGACATCATCTGTGGCGGCTCGAACCATCATATCAGACAAGGGCCTAATTGTCCAAAAGTTAGGGTCCTGAAATCCATCAATTAATATTATTTGTCAGCTTTCCTCACGAAGATATGCTATCAAAACAACAGAACAGCTAACGGCAAGACGTTATCATGAAACTAAACACAACATTTCATATCCACAAGGATGTTCTAAATAGCAGGTTGCTGACCTGCCTTAGAAGGGTACGGACTTCTTCCTTTTCAGGATATAGTATGCCTACATAAAGCACTACCACAGTATCACACCATATGGACAATCCAACAAAAAAACATAAAATAATGAGGAATGCAATGCACCACATAATACACCAAAACGAGAATACACAGTGCATAGGGAGCAGGATTAACAGATATGATGTTTGACAGTAACAGCACGTGTTTTGTTAAAAATATGAATGATGGAACCAATATCATAGGCATCTAGCTGGGCTGCATGCACCTGTGCAATTAGGTAGTAAAGAATTTTGGCTCAACAAAGATATCAGCACTATCACTTTGCTGAAACAAGTAGATAAAGATCAACCATAGATTACTCACAGGCTGATAGTACAGAGAAATTAACCCACTAATGAAAATCACTAGAAATTGTTCCTATAGAGCAAGTAAATATATGTGGTGACTGGTGATTACCTGTGTATCCATCACATTATGCAGTTTGATGCCAAACTGAAAATACAAAGCCTGCAAAAAGTGATGAAGTCTAAACTAGTTAGTCAAGTTTACAATCTCCTAAAAGGACAAAAAGAAAACATAGCAAGCTAAAAGTTCTCAAATGCATAACTAGGCACCTCGCTGTCCCTTTTAGAGTCATGAATAACTTTGGTGATATGATCAGACTCAAGTGCGGGGGCTTACAAGCTTGAATAAGTTCTTTTCCACCCTCAATAGCATCAACTAGGTAAACAGCATCAGGGAATGCAAGCTGCAATATAAAGACAACCAACAAAAAGTATCTCACATCAGGATCTTAGATGTAGAGAGATGGACACTTTAGGACAACCTCAAGAGCAAGACAAGTATATATAAAAGTCAGATGAAACAATATGAAGTCATGGTCGGTGTCTTTGATGTGTACAATCTGGTCCAATATAAAATTACAAAGGTCGCCGACGAGCGGATGATAATTGTACGTGTCGCACGTGCATGTCCACTGGTTCACCTAAAAATGCATATAATATGTTAGCATGTCAACTGCCATCCTGGGATAAACTTAAATAGACTATCAGCGTGACTGCTATCTTCCAAAGATCGCTTGCACACTCTATCTACAATTTACTGCATGCTTGCGTATTGAAAAAAAACTCTATCTACAATTTACTGCATACTATGCACGGAGCGTTCAGATTCCTTATCTAGCCATCTCAAATCTCCAATTAGTAGATTAACCAATCAAGATGCATGAGCAAACGCATACCTCTCCACGCCCAGTCAGGGTGAGCCCTCGATGGCGGGATCTCCAGGGGCGATGCAGAGACGTCCTCTTATACTGCTGACCAATAGCAGCAGCGCCGGCGGCGAGCTTGGTAGTTAGGGTTGCGGTACCGTCTCCGGATCCAAGCCCGCGCGGCCGCCGCTACCTACGGTTTCCTGCGAGGTTCCACCGCAGTCTCGTGTCCCGAGCCACGCGTTCGCCGCCACCCGCGGCCTCCGCCGCCGGCTCGTGGCCCGAGTCCGCACAGCCACCACCACCGCCCGCGGTCTCTGGCTAGATCCACGCGGCCTAGTCTCTCGAATCGGCGCAGACGCCGCCACCGCCCACGGCCTCCCTAGTCCGTGCGGCCACCGCCTCCTAGGCTTGGCTGTCCGACGCGGCTCCCTCGATCTACGCCGCTGCAGCTCACGGACAGAGGAGCAAGGAGGCCGGCGGCGCTGATGTCAGAGGGAGAGAGAGCGCGTGCGGAAGGAGGCCGGCGGCGACAAGTGCGGGTGCCAAACCCTTGCCAGTGTGCACCCTCTGTTTTATATGCGTACAAGTACACTGTAGCGCCTCTCGGGTGGGCTGAAAGGCCAGCGTGGCCCAGGCCCAGGTTAGCTGCTCGTAAGTATAATTTTATTGTCGGTTGGTGATTCAGCCGCCCCTACAAATAGACACAGCAGGGGCGGCTGCCTACAAATCGACGTATTTGTAGGGGCGGCTGCTGTGCTGGAGCTCGAGCACGTTACTATAGAGGCTGCTCCAATGCCAGCCGCCTCTTAAAAAAAAGCTCCGTTGCTACAAACTGTTTTTCACGTAGTGTTCTTTGCTAATTTTTACGGACAATGTATGATGTATTCTAGGAGCCAGAGGTGGGGCTAAGGGGCTCTAGCCCCCTACCGATTCTAGGCACGTGGAGCCTCCTAAGCATTTTCTTAAAATTTTATGCATATATATATTAAGTAGGATGGGCTAAGGTTAAGAGAAAATAAAAAATGTTCTATTCTTTTGTTCCGTCATTTCTAAATTTTTTTCTGGCTTCGTCACTTATTCGCATTCTTTACCATATTTACATGCACGTCGAACTTGCATAAATCACGGCCGTAATCATGGATCCTAAGCTTTTGTACATGGATTTACTTTTATGAAACTACAAATAACTACTAGCCGGTGCGTTGGCTCATGCAGCTCGTTCGGCTTGCATGCGTGAGCTGTATAGCAACAGACTCGATAGGAGCCATGCGGAGTTATCGGCACATGGGGAGCGACGTTACCAAAACCGAGTGGTGGTGCGCCCGTAGCTGAGACGGAGCGGTCGGTTGGTGCGCCAGGTGGCCTGGCTAACGAATAACATATTTTTGTAGCTAGCCATCGAATATACTCTCGCTGTATATATATAATATAAATATTGATATAATATATATATATATATTTTTTTTTTGCGAAAACACACAAAAGTGACTCTTTTACAAAATCCAAGCCTTGTTTTTTTGTTAGATTCTGAAACTTTGAATTGGTAGGCACATCAAACTCATAATGCTGTAATTGACATCTGAATTTAATTCTTTCTTGCCCTGAAATGTATGATAAAACTTTGGATCTAGAGAACACACATCATCAATCTTGAATGAACTAAATGAATCTTTAGAATCTAATCTTTAAAAAATTGTAAACTTATTAGTCATGTTCGCTTGTCCTATGAGCCGTACTATTTCTGCGAACGAACAATATTTTTCTTTCACACCAAACTAGCGAACAGTACTTGCCATTATCAATGAAACAAAAGTATTTAATTTGGGAATACAAACAAGTAAAAAGTTGCACGGATGATCATTGCACAGATGAATTAGTATACCTTGCTTGAGCCTGTAGCGTGCGGCTCTCTTGGGCAGTTGCACCTGCAGGCTTGCGCTCGCTCCTGAATCCTGATCCTCGGTTGCTCCAGTTGGCCCAGTTCGGTAGTTTTGCACCGGCAACGGCGCTAGCCGGTGACGCCGACGCGTGGGCGCATGGCACGGCCGCGAGCAGCGAGGCCGCGACGGCTGACGGGATGGCGTTTGGCCTTTGCTTGAATGCCTCGATGGATCTGCTCTCCGCCGCAGTCTGCTAACCGCGCAGAGAACTGGAAGCGACGCAATCACGCAAGTCACGGGAGACGGCGGTGGAGAGTCTACGGTGATCACACTGACGTTTCTGCTCCCTGCTGGGCTGGATCACTGAGGGGTTAAAAAAAAATTGGGCCGCTTAGGGGGGTGGGCACGGCCCCTGCTGGCCCCCTAGTTCCGCCACTGCATAGCCGTGCACGATACGCTCCCAAAAGGCCGAACAGGCAAAATGTCAACCCGATTTGAGACGGGGACGTATAAGAGTACAAAACAATCGTGTCACGTAAACCACCAAGCCTCCCGAGAGATCCATCACATTCTACACACAAAAAGAACGTCGTCCAACTCCAGCATTGAGGTATTCCGCGCGTAAACAGCGGATATATGGAGCGAATGCGCATGTGCGTCATGGACAAGCTCAAGATCACGAGCACATTTGCACGGATGCACAGTGCACACATATATACAAACGATTGAGACGCACAAGGGATTGGTGGCTGGCCACGGCGCCACATGGCTGCGCTCGTGCCCATGCGCTGCGCGACGGGGGACCGTCTCTGCCCACCTACCCGGCCGCGCGCGTCCACCGCTCCACGCACGGCTCGGCTTGGCTCCACCGGGGGTGTCTATCGGCCGTGGAATGAAGTCCGTTGGACGCGTGCAAAACGTCTAGTTTGCATCAGCAAACACCGCATTGCTCACGTCTCGAATACTCGAATGATGCAATGTTGATCTCATCCAACTGATCTCACCAAGCACCGTTGAGCTTGCACTAGCTACAGAAGTTGATGTCCCATCTTTTTATGGGGCAGCTGGGTGCGGGTGGCAATAATGTTGTGTTTTCTTTCTCTACGAACACAGTGGGAGGTACCAGAAAAGGTAAAATATGAGATTTCAATCGTGATTTTTCAGCTCGGCCGGTCCCTGCTATGTGTTATGACCAAAAACTACCTCATCCCAGATTATAAGTCATTCAAAAAATTTTAGAGAGTTAAAGCATCTCAATTTAATCAAATTTATATGATAAGATAATAATATTTATGATGTCAGTTAAGTATCGCTAGCAAATATGCTCCGGCGTTTCAACGGGAAAAAACCCTATCAAACATTAATAGGAAACGAGGACGAAAATGTTACATTTATTTTTTTATCTTTTGTGTAAAATTTTAAAACTATAATTTATTTATCCGTAGTATAAGTTAATGACAATAATATAGCCATGTGCTATTAAGTCTGTATCAAATTAAAATATAATCTTAATAGATTTTTTGTTCCGTTGTAAGGCACAAAAATATTTGTTTGTAAATATATTATAACTTAGTTTTTATATTATCTATGTGTTGGTAGAGTTAGATATATTATGAGCCAAGTTACCGTTCACTATGTTGTCCCTGACGAGCAACTTCTCCTCACTGAAGAGGTAGGTGACAATGGGGAGCAGTTTGGGTGGATCAGCCCCCTCCTAGTCAACACATGTGCTTCGAGAAGTCCTCCAGTCCAACGCATGTGCTATTAAGTCTTCTTGAACCGCTTCACCACCGGGGATGGCCTGTTCGACAGGGTCCCCTTGTAGGCACGCCAAAGTTTTCGCTGCCCAGCACCACGGTAGGAGTTTGAACTGGGCCTGCCCCTCTTGGACGAACATCAACTCCCCAAGGTCGTCGCGCCACCAGCCATGCTTCTCGATTGCATCGCATGGCTCGCACGCCGCCTCGCCTGCATGCCACCTGGCACGTGCATCGTCTCACTCATGAGACTTTTCCCTGTGTGCCCTTATAAAAGATCGTAATTCTCTGTGTGCCCCTGAAAAAATTCAGCGGTCTTCAGCGCCACTACTTCAACTTTTTCGTGTCATCCATGCCACTTCCGTCAGTTTGGGCTCTAACGCCGTTAAACTGCAGGTGTGAAAAGACGAAAATGTCCTTAAGTTCAAATATGTTATTAATTTTTTTTGAGCATCTTAACGACTTCAAATGAAAAAACTCAAAACTAGAAAGTTGTAGATCTCGTCGAGATCTATAATTTTCATATAATTTTTTTTTTCATTTAATTTCGCAAAAAAAATAATATGATTTTTCTAAGATATATTAATCATATCAAATCATATTTTTTTTGCGAAATTAAATGAAAAAAAAAATTATATGAAAATTATAGATCTCGACGAGATCTACAACTTTCTAGTTTTGAGTTTTTTCATTTGAAGTCGTTAAGATGCTCAAAAAAAATTAATAACATATTTGAACTTAAGGGCATTTTCGTCTTTTCACACCTGCAGTTTAACGGCGTTAGAGCCCAAACTGACGGAAGTGGCATGGATGACACGAAAAAGTTGGAGTAGTGGCGCTGAAGACCGCTGAATTTTTTCAGGGGCACACAGGGAATTACGATCTTTTATAAGGGCACACAGGGAAAAGTCTCCTCACTCATCGCCTCGCCCGCTCGCTGCTACCATCGTACCCGCCCCTAGGCGCCGGACCCGCCACAAGCCTGACTCGGGTTTCGAATTTCTGATGTGGGTGGGGTGAGGGGGAAAGAGATAAGAATAATGGGCAACTTCATTTTTCCCCTGCTTTTCCACAAGTTTTGCTTTAAAAAAAATGTTTATTCCACCCTTAACTAACGAACATCCAAAGCAAAGGTAAACAGATGTGTCATTCAAAATCGTAAGGGCAAAATCACAAAATTGAAAAAGGAGATTTTCTGGAGGTGTTTTGCTATTTTCTACACTTTAAATGAATTTCTGCGCGGTGAAACATCGTAATTGAAGGTTGATCTGAGGCTTCCCCAGAAACGATCCGAAATGGTACTGGATTTTTATATATATATTGGGTCTCAAATGTCCTAGAGAACCAGTTTTGGTGGTGATGGATGTAAAAATATATTATTTTCAAGTCATAACTCGACCTCTTTTCTTAATTTTAGCACAAAATAAATGCAATAATGGTTGAAATTCTAAGATTCTGCATGGAGCCATGCTTTTGAACCTTCATGCATGTAGAAAAATTTCAACCCATTTGGACACCGGCCTAATATATGTGCTTTTACAAAGTGGATGCCTCATTCCTCATTGTCTTCAGGCCACATCCAAACCAGAGGCAAATAGACGTGTCATTCAAAATCGTAAGGGCAAAATCATAAAATTAAAAAATGAGTAAAATCATAATTAGATTGCTATACAGGTGTAGGAACCTAATATAAGTTTTATTCGTAGCAAAAATTACATCAACAATTTAGTACTGAAAATATTTATTTATTAGAGAAGGATCAATAGTTTAAAAACCATAATACTTTATTTATTATATTTGATTTATATGTTTACAAGAAAAATAGAAGATATTCTATTTATATAAAAGAAGTCACAGGAGGAGTAGCACATGGAGGTCCGACGAAACAAAAAAAAATGGACGCGTGCAAAAAAGAGAGAAAAAACTGATGCTTTTATGTTCACAAGAAAAAATGGAAGATAGAGAAAAAGAAAAAGTCATGGAAGGGGAGGATCACATGAAAGTCCGATGGATAAAAACGGACGCACGCAAAAGAAAAAAGAAAACCAACGCAGGCGGACGGAGGCACGCAAAAGAAAAAAGAATTCCGGAACCGACGGAGAAACGTAAAAGAGCTCGGCAAAGCTGCTGTCCGAGCACGCCTCACTAACTGGAGTTGGACGAAAAGTCTATGTTGAGAATTTTTGCCTCTTTATTAATAGTTATAGTTGGTTTGACTTTTTAATCTCAAGTTTAACCACCCGTTTTATTAAAAAATTTGTGCCATATGTTACTTCTTTTGTTGTGACTTATTTTATTAACAAAAATTCTTTAAAAATAATTTAAATTTGATTATATTTGCACAAATTTTTTGAATAAGACAAGTGGTCAAACATAGGGTTAAAAAAAAGTCAAATGAATTATAATTTAGAACAGATAAAGTATAGATTAGATCCTTTATTAATTAGATTTTTATAATATACATATTTAATGTCATACATCTTTGTAATAATTATCTCTATAATTTTAGTCAAACTTATTTTGACTTTTAAGGTTCTTAGAATAATTTATAATTTGGAACGGAGGGAGTAGTCCTTTATTTTTCATAACGATCCATGTTCCTTTTCTTACGGTTTTACCAGTAGAACACGGAGAGTTGGAGGCGAGTCAAAATCAAGTTCTCACCCACCCACCAATAACATTTTCTCTCTCTTTTTTTCCCCATACTACTAACCCTAAAAAACATAGAGGCCACATCCACAAACCACACCAACCCTTCAAGGAGAGGCACAACCGCACAACCAACCAAAGAGCATCTGCACTCACCGCCGGCGAGGCCCAACCGTGGACTCGCCGGTCACCAACGCCGGCATCCCACTCCCACCAAACCCTCTCCGGCTCTCCTGAATCCAGTCCTCCACGACAATTTTCAAAAATAAAAAATATATCCTCCACGACGGCCCTACCTACCGCATAGCCGTCAATTTTGACGCCAACTCCCCAATACCACCGGTTCTCCTATATATGCGCACGTGCATGTCCTCCAGGAAGGCAGGAAGAACCGCCGTTCCAGCGCGCCAACACACAGACACAGGTAGAGCCCGCCCTCCATCTCCGCCCCTTCGCCATGGACCTTCTCTTCGTGGAGAAGCTCCTAGTCGGCCTCTTCGCGTCCGTCATGGTCGCCATCGCGGTGTCCAAGATCCGTGGCCGCAAGCTCCGGCTGCCGCCGGGCCCCGTCCCCGTGCCCATCTTCGGGAACTGGCTGCAGGTCGGCGACGACCTCAACCACCGCAACCTCGCCGCGCTGGCCCGCAAGTTCGGCGACATCTTCCTCCTCCGGATGGGGCAGCGCAACCTGGTGGTGGTGTCGTCGCCGCCGCTGGCGCGGGAGGTGCTCCACACGCAGGGCGTGGAGTTCGGCTCCCGCACCCGCAACGTGGTGTTCGACATCTTCACGGGGAAAGGGCAGGACATGGTGTTCACCGTGTACGGCGACCACTGGCGCAAGATGCGGCGCATCATGACCGTGCCCTTCTTCACCAACAAGGTCGTGCAGCAGTACCGCCCCGGCTGGGAGGCCGAGGCCGCCGCCGTCGTCGACGACGTGCGCGCCGACCCCATGGCGGCCACCGAGGGCGTCGTGCTCCGCCGCCGCCTGCAGCTCATGATGTACAACAACATGTACCGCATCATGTTCGACAGGCGCTTCGAGAGCATGGACGACCCGCTCTTCCTCCGCCTCAGGGCGCTCAACGGCGAGCGCAGCCGCCTCGCGCAGAGCTTCGAGTACAACTACGGCGACTTCATCCCCATCCTCCGCCCGTTCCTCCGCGGCTACCTCAGGATCTGCAAGGAGGTCAAGGAGACCCGCCTCAAGCTCTTCAAGGATTTCTTCCTCGAGGAGAGGAAGTGAGTTCCTCCTTTTAACCATGTTCAATTATTCCATTGTTTTGTTGGACCAGCGACAGCGAGAGAGTGAAAGCGCAACCAGAACAAGCAGGAGTCTGCTGGTTTCGTTTGCTTTTCTTTGTCGACCGTGCCTGTACTGTACGAGACTGATGTGCTCACATGATGGTGGTTGTCCGTGTCGTTGCGTGTTTCTGCAGGAAGCTGGCGAGCACCAAGGCCATGGACACCAACGGGCTCAAGTGCGCCATCGATCACATCCTGGAGGCGCAGCAGAAGGGTGAGATCAACGAGGACAACGTGCTCTACATCGTCGAAAACATTAACGTTGCAGGTGCATACAGACTAGACTAAGTTAACCTCGCTTTAGGTTTAGTAACCTGCAAATTTCTGTCGTATAGTACTTCCGAGACGTAGCGATGGCGCCGTGTGATCAGGGATGAAAAACGGACAGAAACGGACGGAAAAACTCCTCTCCCGTTTCCGTTTTTATATTTTTAGCAGAAATAGGATCGGGTTCGAAAAAAACAAAATTAAAAATGGGTGGAGATATACAAAAATACGGAAATAGACATACGTGACGGAGAGCTAGAAAATTAATTTAGAATAACATGATCAAATATTCTCGACTATACATGAACAAAGTCACAAAATAATATACACGTATGAAGTTATCGGTCCAATATTCACTAGCATGCCATTTTTAACATGTTAACATGCATAATTGGTGATTAATAGGTTTATGAACGTATTAATTTCTAGACATATCTCACTCAGATTGAAAATAGGATGAAAAACGGATCAAATACGGGTCAATTCCGGATAAAAACATGATCCGGAAGGAAAAACTCATCTCCTGTTTCCGTAAATACTGAAACAGGATCCAACAAAGACGAAAATGAACGGAACAAGTAGAAAACGGAACGGGATTTTTTTGTGTCCGTTTTCAACCTTACGTGTGAGGCCCAGGAAGCTTTAGCTAAATTTTGTCCACCTGACAGTCCGCCAGTCAAACACGTGATGCTACTTCTAATACTGGTCAACGTAAAGTGTATTAACGCACGACCTAACGTGCTGCAGGCTTAATCTTGCATTCCGTTTGTGATTAGGATGCTGTCACCTCTCTAACCTTTTTTTTGTGTGATGAAAGTACTAGCATTCAGCAACAAACAGTGTAGGCACCAAACTAGGAGTAGTACGAACAGAAGAGGTGTCCAGTTTTTCAACATCCAGTGATTAAGCACGTACAGTATCCTTATTATAAAAAAAAACACGTACAGTAGTGTGTGGCTACACGAACAGCCTGTAAAACTGCTTGATGTGATAGCCCAACATACCAACCAGTGTGCCCACGGGCCACGCCGCCACGGTGTCCGTGGCGTGCATTTTGATCGCTCGATGGCAGAGCAATCCGTAGAAAATGGCTAAAATCAGTTTTATCACGGAATTGAAATTGGAAGTGACGGGAGCTCATTGGTTTCTTCTGCTCTGTTTGTCAGCGATCGAGACAACGCTGTGGTCGATCGAGTGGGCGATCGCGGAGCTGGTGAACCACCCGGAGATCCAGCAGAAGCTGCGGCAGGAGCTGGACACGGTGCTCGGCCCAGGCCACCAGATCACGGAGCCGGACACGCTCAACCTCCCCTACCTGCAGGCGGTGATCAAGGAGACGCTGCGGCTGCGCATGGCCATCCCGCTGCTGGTGCCGCACATGAACCTCCACGACGCCAAGCTCGGCGGCTACGACGTCTCCGCCGAGAGCAAGGTCCTCGTCAACGCCTGGTACCTCGCCAACAACCCCGACAGCTGGAAGCGGCCCGAGGAGTTCCGGCCCGAGCGCTTCCTGGAGGAGGAGAAGCACGTGGAGGCCAACGGCAACGACTTCAGGTACCTGCCCTTCGGCGTCGGCCGCAGGAGCTGCCCCGGCATCATCCTCGCGCTGCCCATCCTCGGCATCACCATCGGCCGCCTCGTCCAGAACTTCGAGCTGCTGCCGCCGCCAGGGCAGGACAAGCTTGACACCACCGGGAAGGGAGGCCAGTTCAGTCTCCACATCTTGAAGCATTCCAACATCGTGTGCAAGCCAAGAACGTTCTAAGAGCTGCACACACGATCCACTGCATTTTCATGTACTATATACTTTTTATTATGTTCTTCGGGCTTAATTAAGTATATAGCTACCTATCCTATGTATCCAGTAGGAGTACTAGAAAAAAAAAGCTCTGGATAAGGATATAGTGTTATTTGCAACAGAAGGGGATGGAAGGGACAAATCTGATAATTATTCAATAAAACATTTTTTTTCGCGAGCGTGTGCTCGTGACACATTTCATTAAGGAGAAGCAGAGTTTAACTGGTTACAACTTTCCCAAGTAATCCATAGATTACCATGGAAGGATGGAAGCCAACACGACCCAAATAAACCTAACTTAAATTATATTACATGAAAGTTATGCAATCAATTGGACATATGCCAACGAGACTAGCAAGCCCCGCCACGTCGAACTTCATAAGAGTACGAAGTGCGACCCTTTTTGCGGAGTCGAGCGGGCCCTGACAGGTGCCAACGAGACCACTGGAAGTCTGCCACTACCTGGTTATCCGACGGCTGTGAGGCGGTGGGTTCCCACTTGGACACAAACACCTTCTGCGCTTGAAGGGTGACGTTAGGGGCCCGAGAGGCACACTTTGCCGCCAAACACGTGCTACGGCGAATGGTGACCGATGACGGAGAGCAACGGGTTCGACGTCGGGGTGGCACCTTGAGGATGGGAGTCTTTAGCGGGGCGGAGACGCGCCTAGCAAACTCCCTGGCGAAGGCCGAAGGAGAAGTCGGCATAGAGG
Source organism: Miscanthus floridulus (assembly GCF_019320115.1). Classification (NCBI taxonomy): domain Eukaryota; kingdom Viridiplantae; phylum Streptophyta; class Magnoliopsida; order Poales; family Poaceae; genus Miscanthus; species Miscanthus floridulus. The sequence goes on from NC_089584.1 coordinate 113,199,097, forward strand.
TAGGTGGCCGATCAACACCATCCACCTCTGGCGCCTTAGCATCCGCGAAGCTGAGCTGAACCATCCGAGGTGGCGAACGGGTGTTCGCCAACAATGCCTGAACCTCCAGAGAGGCCGCAGTCGGAGTAGACGGGTGCCCAAGCGCTGAAGCACCCGCTGATCGACTAACGACAAGCGAGGCAGTGTGCTCATCGAGCATCGGGTCAACCCAAATGGGAGGCCCAGCGCCCTCGCACAACGCCACCGCGAGCAGATCAGACTCTTTGGAAGCAACGTGCGGCAGTAGAAGTAGCGACGTTGTCAGTCGCGACAATGTTGATCTCCCTCGATAGCTTGCTCCGGCGCCACCGGCATCGACGACGGAAGTCGTTGGTGCCCCCATAGCCACCTGCGCGGCTCCGTCCGAACCACCATGTGGCACGTACAGGGAGGGTCGTGAGCCACCACCCCTTGACACCGTCATTGCGGCACGCCTGGGCCACTTGCAGTCCCTAGCTAGGTGACGATAGCCGTGACAACGCAGACAACGCCGTGACAACCAGCAGGTTGCTACTCAGTATGAGTAGGAAAGGCAGCTGAAACATCTGCCATGTAGCTCTGCTGGGATCTTCTGGGCCTGCAGAAGCTGCTTCTTAGTCGAGGCGGCCATAGGTCGAGTGAAAGCTCTAGTTTGGTTTTGGTAAATTGATGAAACCCTAAGTCCTAACCTAGTTTATCAAGTGATCATGAGATAGGTAGCACATTCCAAGTGGTGAAGCAAATGAAGATCATGACATGATGATGGTGTTGCCATGGTGATGATCAAGTGCTTGGACTTGGAAAAGAAGAAAGAGAAACAAAAGGCTCAAGGCAAAGGTATAAATGGTAGAAGACATTTTGTTTTGGTGATCAAGACACTTAGCGAGTTTGATCACATTTAGGATTGATAGTCGTACTATTAAGAGGGGTGAAACTCATAACAAAATACGGTTGTCAAAGTGCCACTAGATGCTCTAACTTATTGCATATGCATTTAGAATCTAGTGGAGTGCTAACACCCTTGAAAATATTTGTGAAAATATGCTAACACATATGCACAAGGTGATACACTTGGCGGTTGACACATTTGAGCAAGGGTTCTAAACTTCACCGATGGAGTGTCCGTCCGTAGAGTGTGGACTGTCTGACGATGCCACCGGCGCCCTATACAGAAAAGACTGGGTCTCGTAGAGTGGACCGGACGCTGGTATCAACTGGACCAGCGCGTTCGGTCAGTAGAAGCAGTAAAGACGCTGGCGTCGGTCTTCGATCGGACACTGGGTCACTTCGTGACCGGACGCTGGCGGGGTGCATCTGGTCCCATTGACGTTGGCAACACATAGAGGAGACGTTGAGTGACCGGACGCTGGGTGAGTCTGGTTAGGCATGACCGGACACGTCCAGTCGTGAATTTTTGCGAATAGAACCTTACTGGAAACGACCGGACGCTGGGGTCCTACGTCCGGTCACTTTGAGCAGCGTGTCCGGTCACTACTTAAATGTACTGATGACCATTGAGATCGGGCGATCAGCGTTTGAAGCCGATGACACATGGCAAGCATCGGGCGACCGGACGCTGGGATCCTACGTCTGGTCGATCTGACCGGAGCGTCCGGTCACCTCGAGTTGTGCCCAGTGAAGGGGTACAACGACTCTATTTTGTGAGGGCTTCTATTTAAGCCTCATGGCCGGCTCTAGCTCACTCTCTTGGCCATTTGCATTGACATAGCAACCTTGTGAGCTTAGCCAAAGCCCTCTCACTCATCTCCATCATAGATTGAACATCTTTGTGAGATTAGGAGTGAATCCAAGTGCATTGCTTGAGTGTTTGCATCTAGAGGCACTTGGTGTTCGTGTTTCGCTACGAGATTCGCTTGTTACTCTTGGTGGTTGCTGCCACCTAGACGGCTTGGATCAGCGAGGATCGTCGAGCGGAGGTTGGTGATTATCTCCAGCTCCGATCATGGTGATTGTGAGGGGTTCTTGATCTTTCCCCGGCGGAGAGCCAAAAGGTACTTTAGTAAATTTCTCATGGCTTGTGTGATCCTCATCTTGTGTTGGTTGTGCGGCACCCTATTGAGGGTTTAGCGTGTGATGCCAATTAGCGCATGAACCTCCAAGTGAGTGAATCGCCACAACGAGGACTAGCTTGCCGGCAAGCAAGTGAACCTCGGTAAAAATCATTGTGTCATCATTTGATTCCAAGGTGATTGGTCTTCATTGGTATTCATCCTTGTGATTGATTGGTTCACTTCTCGACACAACAGTATAACTATCTTGCCTCTTTCTTTACATTACCGCAAACTAGTTGTCAAGCTCTTTAGTGTAGCTAGTTGTGAGAGCTTGTTAGTTTGGTTAGTGTGGCTCTTTAGTTAGCTTTTAAGAGCACACTAACTTAGTGTAGTGCCATAGCTATTGTGTGGTTAGAGACAATAGAAACTAGAATTGTGCTAGGTGGCTTGTATTTTTGGTAGGCTAGCGCAACACTTACTTCGCCTCATATTTGTCTAATCGGCTTGTTAAGTGTTGTTGTAGAATTTTTTAATAGGCTATTCACCCCCCCCCCTCTCTAGCCATTGGAACCTTTCAAGTGGTATTGGAGCCGAGGTCATCGTGATTTGAGGTTTAACAACCTTCGGTGTAAAAATGGCTCAAATCAACAACACCAAGAAGCCACCCTAATTTGATGGCTCAAATTATCCCTATTGAAAAGCTAAGATGACAACTTATATCAAGTCAATCAATAGGAAGATTTAGAAGGTGGTAGAGACAAAGATTGAGATTGAAGATGAAGAGGTTCCCACCGCCGCTGAAGAAACGCTACTTTAAAATAATGACATTGCTCTTAGTGCCATCCATGATGCTTTGGATGAGAGAACTTTTGAGCAAATCAAGAACATTGAGAGAGCTCATGAGGCATGGAAGAAATTGGAGGAATCATTTGAGGGCACTCAAGCCGTGAAGGGTGCAAAGGCATATATTTTCAAAGAGAAGTTTGCAAGCTTCAAGATGAAGGAGGATGAGAGTGTGCCAGAGATGTTCCATAGGCTTTAAGTGCTTGTTAATGATCTCAAAGCACTTGGAGGAGAGGTGAAGGACAAGGACTTCTCCCACAAGTTCTTGAGATGTTTGCCTTCAAGATTTAGCACATTGGTCACTATTTTAGTGAGGAGTGGTTTGGACACCATGATACCAAACCAAGTGTTGGGAGATATAATGACGATGATATATATAGAGATGATGATAAGAAGGAAGAAAAGAAGGAGAAGAAGGATGAGAAGAAGAAGAGCATGGCATTCAAGGCCACATCATCCAAGGGCAAGGCAAAGCAAGATACATCAAGTGAAGATGATGACTCATGGGATGATGATGATGATGAGAAGATGGCTCTCTTTGTCAAGAGATTTGGCAAGTTCATGATGAAGAAAGGCTACCATGCTAGAAGGAAGAAATCTTCATCCAAGAATAAGAAAGAGTCAAGAAGGTGCTTCAATTGTGGAAGCAAAGATCATCTAGTTGCTCAATGTACATACAATAGTGACAAAGATGATGACAAGAAGAACAAGAAGAAGGACAAGAAGGAAAAGAAAGAGAAGAAGGATAAGATGACCTTCAAGAAGAAGAAGGGTGGTTCATATGTGGTCACTTAGGATAGTGATGCTTCCTCAAGTGATGATGACAAGACCACCAAGAAGAAGGCACTTGCAAGTATTGCTATCAATGAGAAGCCTTCTCTCTTTGATATTCTATCATGCTTCATGGCTAAGGTCACTAAGGTACAAATTTATGATGATGGAAGTGATGAAGAACATGATAATGAAAATGAAAATGATAGTGATAGTGATGATGATGAACGTACTAAGGATGAACTATTTGATATGCTAGAAGATGCTAAAGAACACTTCGGCATTAAGAGAAGGGAATACAAAACGTGTGTAAGGAACTAAAAGCCCTTAAGCAAGCCTTTGATGAGCTCAATGCAACTCATGAGAGGCTAGAGGAAGCCCATGAGAAGCTTGGCAAGGCTCATAAAAAGCTTGAAAAGGCTCATTCCTCTTTGCTTGATGAGCAAAATAAAAAGAAGCATGTTGAAACTTGCAATGTAGGCTTAACTTGTAATATAATTGATGAATTATTATCTATCTCTATCATTGTTCCTCCTGCTAACCCTTCTTGTAGCACTTCTACTTCCACCTCATCTAGTAGTGATGGTTTTACTTATGATGCCTCACTAATGGTTGAGAATGAGACCCTCAAAAAGGAGGTCAATAAGCTCACTCACACCTTGGCTAAGGCCTATGGTGGTGAGGACCGCTTGCTTATGTGCTTGGGTAGCCAAAGAGCTTCTCTCTATAAAGAGGGATTATGCTATACCCCCAAGAAAGGCAAGGTAGTCTTTGCTTCTCACAAGACTAGTTTATGAAGAACAATGGTTAGTTTTACACTAGTTGCAAGCAAGTTGGTCATAAAGAGCATGAATGCAACAACAAGAGCAAAAATACTAATGTATCCTCCATTAAGCTTGATTATTTCTATATGCTTACCAAGGGTGCAAATGGTGTAAAGGCTAAGTTTATTGGTAAACCATGGATGGGCTTAAAGAAGAAAGTCATTTGGGTGCCAAAGAGCTTGGTCACTAACCTTCAAGGACCCAAGCAAGTTTGGGTACCTAAAAAGAATTGATCTTCTTTTATAGGTCAATTACAAAGCCAGAGGAAGGCATTTGGTTCTTGATAGTGGGTGCACTCAACATATGACCAGTGATGCAAGAATGTTCAACTCAATCAACACCAATGGCAATGATAGTTATGATAGTATCACATTTGGTAATAATGGCAAAGGCAAGATCAAGGGGCTTGGTAAGATTACAATATCCAATGACATGAGCATTTCCAATGTGTTGCTAGTAGAGAGCTTGAACTTTAATTTGCTATCCGTGGCTTAATTATGTGATCTTGGATTCAAATGCATATTTGGGGTAGATGATGTAGAGATCATAAGTGTAGATGGCTCTAACTTGATCTTCAAAGACTTTAGATGTGAGAATGACTTAGTTGATTTCAATGCTAGTGAAGCTAGATTATCTATATGTTTGTTCACTAAGTCTAGCATGGATTGGTTATGGCATAGAAGGCTTGGTCATGTTGGAATGAAACAATTGAATAGATTGGTTAAGCATGACTTGGTTAGAGACTTGAAAGATGTTGTGTTCGAAAAGGATAAACTTTGTAGCTCTTGTCAAGCTGACAAATAAGTTAAAAACACCCATCCTAAGAAAAGCATGATGAGCACTAGCAAAACATTTGAGTTATTGCACATGGATTTGTTTGAGCTAACACAATACACTAGCATTGGTGGTAACAAATATGACTTTGTGATAGTGGATGATTACACTAGATACACATGGGTATGCTTCCTAGTAGACAAAAGTGATGTGTTTGTAATATTCAAATCATTTGTCAAAGGCATTCACAATGAGTTTAAAATAACCATCAAGAGAGTTAGAAACGACAATGGTAGGAGTTCAAGAATACTAGAATTGATGAGTTGTGTGATAAATTTGGAATTAGACATCAATTCTCGGCCAAGTACACTCCACAATCAAATGACCTTGTTGAGAGGAAGAATAGAACACTCATTGATATGGCAAAGTCTATGCTTAGTGAGTACAATGTGAGTCAATCCTTTTAGGCCGAAGCTATCAACATGGCTTGCTATTGTAGCAACCGTCTCTATTATCACCCATTGAAAGAGAAGACACCATATGAGCTCTTGAATGGTAGAAAGCCCAACATTGCATATTTTTGGGTCTTTGGTTGCAAATGCTATATCTTGAAGAAAGGCACTACATTGGGCAAGTTTGACAAAAAATGTGATGAAGGATTCCTACTTGGTTATTCCACTACAAGCAAAGTATATAGAGTTTAGAATTTAGATAGTGGTACTCTTGAGGAAGTTCATGATGTTGAATTTGATGAAACCAAGGGTTCACAAGAAGAAAATGAGAACTTGGAAGATGTTAGAGGCATCCAACTTTCAAATGCCATGAAGAACATAGATGTTGGTGAATTGAGGCCTAGGCAAGTGAATGATGATAAAGATGATCAAGTACAAGTGCTCTCTAACTCAAATGTACAAGATGATACAACTCAAGCTAGTACAAGTGGCTCTCATAACAATAAACAAAAACAAGTGGCTAGTACATCATCTCAACCCAATGATCAAGTAAATACAAGCAATCAAGTTCCAATACTCCAACCAATAAATATTGCAAGGGATCATCTATTGGACACTATCATTGGTGATATTTCAAGAGGTATGCAAACTAGATCAAGATTAGCATCATTTTATGAGCATTTCTCATTTGTGTCATTCATTGAACTAAAGAAGATAGATGAAGCATTGAAGGATGTTGATTGGGTGAATGCTATGCATGAAGAATTGAATAACTTCACAATAAATCAAATATGAGAATTAGTAGAGAGACCAAAGGGACACAATGTGATTGAAACCAAATAGGTCTTTAGAAATAAGCAATATCAAGATGGGATAGTAGTAAGGAACAAAGCAAGATTGGTAGCACAAGGCTATACATAAGTTGAATGTCTTAACTTTGGAGAAATATATGCCCCGGTTGCTAGATTGAAAGCAATTAGAATCTTGCTAGCCTATGCTTGTGCCCACAACATCAAACTCTATCAAATGGATGTTAAGAGTGCATTTCTCAATTGTTACATCAATAAAGAAGTATATGTTGAGCAACCTCCCGGTTTTGAAGATGACAAGAAGCTCGACCATGTGTATAAGTTGAAGAAGACATTGTATGGCTTGAAGCAAGCACCTAAAGCATGGTATGAGAGATTGAGGGACTTCCTACTCTGTAAAGGGTTCATGATGGGTAAGATTGACATCACTCTTTTTATCAAGAAGATTAGAAAAGATTTATTTATGTTGCAAATCTATGTTGATGATATCGTATTTGGATCATCCAATCAAGACTTTTGTGAAAAGTTTGGAAAGATGATGGCTAATGAGTTTGAGATGTCCATGATTGGAGAGTTAAGTTACTTCCTTGGTCTTCAAATCAAGCAATTGAAAAATAATACATTTGTGAGTCAAGGCAAGTATATCAAGGACATGATCAAGAAGTTTGGCGTGGGTGATAGCAAAGCCATTAGCACACCAATGGGAACAAATTACAACTTGGATAGTGATGCAAGTGGTAATATGGTGGATCAAAAATTATATCGGTCTATGATTGGAAGCCTACTATATGTGAACGCATCAAGGTCGGATGTCATGTTTAGTGTATGCATGTGTATATGATTTTAAGCCTCATCAAGAGAAAGTCATTTGAAGGCTACAAAGATAATATTGTGGTACTTGAAGAATACACAAAATATTAGTTTGTGGTATCCCAAAAGAGCAAAGTTTGAGCTAGTTAGTTACTCCAACTCAGATTTTGCGAGATGCAAGGTTGAAAGGAAGAGCACCTTGGGCACATGTCAATTGTTGGGAAGATCACTTGTTTCTTGGCCATCAAAGAAGCAAAATAGTGTTGCATTATCAATCGCCGAAGCTGAATACATATCCACCTGTAGTTGTTGTGCACAAATACTTTGGATGAATGCCACTTTGAATGACTTTGGAATCAAGTTCAAGAAAGTGCCATTGCTATATGACAATGAGGGTGCAATCAAATTGACCAACAATCCAGTTCAACATACAAGAACAAAGCACATTGATGTCCGCCACCATTTCATAAGAGATCACCAACAAAAGGGGACATTTGCATTGAGAATGTAGGCACTGAAGATCAACTTGCTGATATATTCACTAAACCATTGGATGAGAAAATGTTTTGCAAGCTAAGGAATGAGTTGAACATATTGGATTTCTCAAATATGTGTTGATGCACCCTCCACTTATATGACATGCCTCTCCTTCGAGCAATCTAAGGTAAAAGTTAATTGGCATGGCATACGTCCTTGCTAAGAACATGTTTAGTGCATCTAGTCATCTCTCACATTAAATAGACTTATTCATGAAAATCAAATGAATTTGATGATTATATGGTACTACTATTGCTTCTATGCTTGACTTGATCTAGTGGTGGCATATGACATGTTTGTGGGCTTGTAAACCTAGTGTTTGATCAAGAAAATGAGCTCTAAGTGTTTAAATCAATATGGTATAAGATAACCGTTATTTGGAGGTGTAAAGAAGATTGTCCTTGGATCAAACCGAGTTAAATATCTTTGACAAGTATTTTAGATTGAACCAAATTTGAGAAAATGATCCTCACCCCATTGATTGACATTGATAATCCTAACCTATCTATAATTTAAGCCTTTGTGGTCATTGATGACAAAGGGGGAGAAATAATGTACAAAGATAGTGAAAAGACAATAAAGGTGGGGAATTTGACATAGGGGGAGAGATAGGACAAAGGAAGGGGATCAATTAAAATTTTAAGCACACAAGTAGGGGAGCAAGCTCATGAACTTGTATGGTGTATTTGAATGCACATTTCATATGTTTGCTTGCATGGCACAAGCTTTAAATTTCAATATCCATGCTTGTGTGGTGTATGCTAGTTGTAGGTTTGAATGATAAAATGAAAATCTAGCATGCATAGGTTATCTAGTGATTTAATTTCCAAGTGGTATCAAGCTATCCATGGTGCTAAGGATGGTATAATGGTGCACTCCGATTGGTATCATGCTTTAAAGGTCCATCTTTTATACCTTATCATCATTTGGTAGACATTGCCTCCTATATTTCCTATCTAAGCATATGTGTAAGCTTCAATCCAAACTCTTAGCACATATGCAGGGGGAGCAATTGCTACCATATGGAGTTTATAAAACTTGTCCATATCCTTTTACACATAGTAAATATGCTTGGACAAGCAATATAGATTCAATTGAATTTCAATTCATATCTTTGTGAAAGGGTTGTCATCAATTACCAAAAAGGAGGAGATTGAAAGCGCTAGTTTGGTTTTGGTGAATTGATGAAACCCTAAGTGCTAACCTAGTTTATCAAGTGATCATGAGATAGGTAGCATATTCCAAGTGGTGAAGCAAATGAAGATCATGACATGATGATGGTGTTGTTATAGTGATGATCAAGAGCTTGGACTTGGAAAAGAAGAGAAACAAAAGGCTCAAGGCAAAGGTATAAATGGTAGGAGATATTTTATTTTGGTGATCAAGACACTTAGCAAGTGTGATCACATTTAGGATTGATAGCCGTACTATTAAGAGGGGTGAAACTCGTATTGAAATACGGTTGTCAAAGTGCCACTAGATGCTCTAACTTATTGCATATACATTTAGGATCTAGTGGAGTGCTAACACCCTTGAAAATGTTTATGAAAATATGCTAACATATGTGTACAAGGTGATACACTTGGTGGTTGGTACATTTGAGCAAGGGTTCTAAACTTCACCGGCGGAGTGTCCGTCCATAGAGTGCGAACAGTCCGACGATGCCACCAGCGTCCTATACAGAAAAGATTGGGTCTCATAGAGTGGATCGGACGCTGGCCTCAACTGGACTAGTACGTCCGGTCAGTAGAAGCAGTAAAGACGCTGGCGTCGGTCTTTAACCGGACGCTCGGTCACTTCATGATCGGACACTGGCAGGGTGCGTCTGGTCCCATTGACATGGCAGCGCATAGAGGAGACGTTGAGTGACCGAACGCTGGGTGAGTTCGGTCGGGCATGACCGGACGTGTCCGGTCGTGAATTTTCACGAATGGAATCTTACTGGAAATGACCGGACGCTGGGGTCCTGCATCCGGTCACTTTGAGCAGCACGTCCGGTCACTACTTAAATGTACTGATGATCGTTGAGATCGGGCGATCGGCATTTGAAGCCGATGACACGTGGCAAGCATCGGGCGACCGGACGCTGGGGTCCTACGTCCGGTCGATCTGACCGGAGCGTCCGATTACCCCGAGTTGTGCCCGGTGAAGGGGTACAACGACTCTATTTGTGGGGGCTTCTATTTAAGCCCCATGGCCGGCTCTAGCTCACTCTCTTGGCCATTTGCATTGACATAGCAACCTTGTGAGCTTAGCCAAAGTCCTCCCACTCATCTCCATCATAGATTGAACATCTTTGTGAGATTGGGAGTGAATCCAAGTGCATTGCTTGAGTGTTTGCATCTAGAGGCACTTGGTATTCGTGTTTCGCTACAAGATTCATTTGTTACTCTTGGTGTTTGCTGCCACCTAGATGGCTTAGAGCAGCGAGGATCGTCGAGCGGAGGTTGGTGATTGTCTCTGGCTTCGATCGTGTTGATTGTGAGGGGTTCTTGACCTTTCCCCGGCGGAGAGCCAAAAGGTACTTTAGTAAATTGCTCATGGCTTGTGTGATCCTCATCTTGTGTTGGTTGTGCGGCACCCTATTAAGGGTTTGGCATGTGATGCCAATTAGCGCGTGAACCTCCAAGTGAGTGAATCACCACAACGAGGACTAGCTTACCGGCAAGCAAGTGAACCTCGGTAAAAATCATTGTGTCATCATTTGATTCTGAGATGATTGGTCTTCATTGGTATTCATCGTTGTGATTGATTGGTTCACTCCTTGACACGGCGGTATAACTATCTTGCTCTCTCTTTACATTACTATAAACTAGTTGTTAAGCTCTTTAGTGTAGCTAGTTGTGAGAGCTTATTAGTTTGGTTAGTGTGGCTCTTTAGTTAGCTTTTGAGAGCACACTAACTTAGTGTAGTGCCATAGCCATTGTGTGGTTAGAGATAATAGAAACTAGAATTGTGGTAGGTGGATTGCATTTTTGGTAGGCTAGCGCAACACTTGTTTCGCCTCATATTTGTCTAATCGTCTTGTTAAGTGTTGTTGTAGAAATTTTTAATAGGCTATTCACCCCCTCTAGCCATTAGAACCTTTCATCGAGTCTCCTGCCATTGGAGAATCTCACGCCACCCATCAGCGTTAGGGGCGAAGACCTGTCTGCGACGTCCAAGGCATTGGTGGATGGGGACACGACCATCCATAGGTCGAGTAGGCAGGCCGTGCACCAGCTAGGGCGCGCGGCCGGCCATGTCTCCTCGGCCATAGTCCATGTCCCTGCCGACCAGCGTGTGCACCACCTCGGCCCCCAACCACTGCTGGACTAGGCTGGGCGCGTGGCGGGGGCGCCGATACCGGCTCCGCTTGACGAAGAACGGCATCGAGGTAGGTTGCAGGTTGGTCAGTTTATCCAGCGCGCTTCGTCTAATAACGATCATTTATCTGCTGCAAGCCTGCAACATAGTTCTACCATAAACGATGTAGTTTGTTGTCGCACACTCAATGACTTTCTGAACTTATTCCTGTAGGATATTACAACTTATAACCTGTACAAATGAGACTGATATTCATCACTACTTTTCAGCCATAGAACAATATTTTCTTCTCATAATATTTCAGCATAAGCATCAGCATAAGCTAAATTTTAGCATAAGCGAACATGGTGATTATTACGAATTTCTTTTGATTCAAGCAAAGCAATAGTTGGCACAGACCACAACAGTAGTGAATTAGTGATGTTCCGTCCCTCCTATGTCCTAACCTGAACGGCTGAACCATCTATTTGGGTACCTGAATGCATTGTCTCTTGGGTTTCTCTGGTGTTCATTGTTTCTTTTGATTAAATAAAAATATTGAATTTGCACACCTCCCAAATTTTAAATCCTTGAAAATGGAGCATATAAGCATATATTTGATCGGTCAAAATATATTAGATGTGCTCTAGATTTATCTAGTGCGTCTATTCTAATTCCATCACTCAAAATAGGCTTGCAAACTAGTAGCAATCCTAGCTAGCAGCTATAGATGGCACATAATCAGAAGTAGAGTACAACATTGCAAATTGCAATAAGTAAAATGTGGTAGGTGAAAAGATAACAACATAGTGCAAACCCACGTTGAGTTAGTTACTTGTCAGCCACAATGTTTTCTTTGCCATGATAATGTTTTAGATGAACAACAAGCATGGAACAAACGTTGTTCATGTTGCCAAAGGTCCTCTAGCTGAACTAGTTGCAGGGTTCCGGCGGCACCCCTCAGGTCCTGAGTTTGACCCCCCACGGGGGCGAATTTCAGGCTGGAGGGCAATAAAATCCCCTCATCTGTCCCACGGCAAAGTACAGGTCTGTGGTTGTCCCGTCTCATGGGGATACGGTGCCGCTATATATGGGTGGGGCCGGGGTTCGAGGGTTTTTTCACGAGCTACGTGAGAAGTTCTTCTTCTTAATGAAAAACGGTGGGGACGTCACTCCCCCGTGGCTCGCTTTTTTTAACTAAGTACTTTATGATGCAGACATCATCCATTTAGATGCACAAACCACTCAAGAATGGTTGATTACTAGAGTTCAAGCATGATAATTTAATCTCCATACGAGGTTGTTCCTAAGTAGTGTTTTTGTGATTACGATAATAGATTGCTACCTAGTGATATTATATAGAGAGGTAAAGCAAGTATTTTGAGAGAGACATGGAGGTAGAGAAGACTATTGTGGACGTCCAAAACAAGTTGGGCCCTAGTCTATATCAAGTTCGAGTCCATCATGAACCTCCAAGAGCATCCTGCACTAAGATCAGTCACACACGGACTATGTTTTCGACGTTCTATGTATGCACAGAAAGATAAGAAGATAATTTTTCTAATATATCTGGTCTCACATTCAAACTATGTATGAGTCAATGACAAACATCAAAATAAGTGAACATACATAATTTGCTAGGGTGCTGCATCCTTGTCTTTTGGGTCATTGGGCCATGTATCGTGATAGAGTCCATTTAAGGATGCGGACAGGGGTCCTTGGCCACAAGTATCACTTTTACATAGTCATGGCCCGACTTAGGGTTTGGATTGTGCTTAGATTAATATGTCATTGAAAAGGTTCACCATTCTTCAGTTTGTGAGACCCCAACATATGAGCTTAATCTTATTTGCACTCTTAGATTATGTACTTTCGTGTTCTTGATTCATAGATAGAAATTAGCCTTTGTAGCAAAGTCATTTGGGTTGTGCTAAGTTGATAACTAGAGGAGATGTGGTGCCGCAGTTGTAGGGTTTTGGTCTTTGCAATATAAAGTTGGATCGTGTGTGTCCATTCTCCACTAAATTAAGAGTTACCCTTTGAAAGCTCTAGTTTGGTTTTGGTGAATTGATGAAACTCTAAGTGCTAACCTAGTTTATCAAGTGATCATGAGATAGGTAGCATATTCTAAGTGGTGAAGCAAATGAAGATCATGATATGATGATGGTGATGCCATGGTGATGATCAAGTGCTTGGACTTGAAAAGAAGAAAGAGAAAAACAAAATGCTCAAGGCAAAGGTATAAATGGTAGAAGCCATTTTGTTTTGGTGATCGAGACACTTAGTGGTGTAATCACATTTAGGATCGATAGCCGTACTATTAAGAGGGGTGAAACTTGTATCGAAATACGGTTGTCAAAGTGCCACTAGATGCTCTAACTCATTGCATACGCATTTAGGATCTAGTGGAGTGCTAACACCCTTGAAAATGTTTATGAAAATATGCTAACACATGTGCACAAAGTGATACACTTGGTTGTTGGCACATTTGAGCAAGGGTGAAGAAGATAGAGTTGAAAAGGAGTTAGTAACGCTAGTCATGCAGTGACCAGACGCTGGAGTCGTGCGCCCGGTCAGTGGAAGCCGCGAAGACGCTGGCGTCGGTCTCTGACCGGACACTGGGTCACTTAGTGACCGAACGCTAGAGGGTTGCGTCCGGTCATGCTGATGTGACAGCGCAGAGGGAAGACGCCGTGTGACCAGACGCTGGGTGAGTCTAGTCGAGGTCATGAAAAATCGTTTCTAGATGCTTATTGAAAACAACCGGACGCTGAGGTCCAGCGTTCGGTCACTTCGCAGTAGCTCGCCCGGTCATCACTTGACCGTTGGGATTAGGCGCTCAGTTTTTGAAGAGAGGGGACGCATGGCGTGCATCGCGCGACCAAACGCTGAGGTCCAGCGTCCAGTCAATCTGACCAGCGCGTCCGGTCACCCCGTGTTGTGCCCAGTGAAGGTATACAATGGCTCTATTTGTGGGGGCTTTCTATTTAAGCCCCATGGCTGGCTCAAGCTCACTCTCTTGGCCATTTGCATTGATATAGCAACCTTGTGAGCTTAGCCAAAGCCCTCCCACTCATCTCCATCATTGATTCATCATCTTTGTGAGATTAGGAGTGAATCCAAGTGCATTGCTTGAGTGTTTGCATCTAGAGGCACTTGGTGTTCGTGTTTTGCTGTGGGATTCACTTGTTACTCTTGGTGGTTGCTGCCACCTAGACGGCTTGGATCAGCGAGGATCGTCGAACGGAGGTTGGTGATTGTCTCCGGCTCCGATCGTGGTGATTGTGAGGGGTTCTTGACCTTTCCCCGGCGGAGAGCCAAAAGGTACTCTAGTGAATTGCTCGTGGCTTGTGTGATCCTCATCTTGTGTTGGTTGTGCGGCACCCTATTGAGGGTTTGGCATGTGATGCCAATTAGCGCGTAAACCTTCAAGTGAGTGAATCGCCACAACGAGGAGTAGCTTGCCGGCAAGCAAGTGAACCTCGATAAAAAATCATTGTGTTCATCATTTGATTCTGAGGTGATTAATCTTCATTGTTATTTATTCTTGTGATTGATTGGCTCCTTCCTCGACACGGCGGTATAACCTTCTTACTCACTCTCTTTATATTACCGCAAACTAGTTGTCAAGCTCTTTAGTGTAGCTAGTTGTGAGAGCTTGTTAGTTTGGTTAGTGTGGCTCTTTAGCTAGCTTTTGAGAGCACACTAACTAAGTATAGTGTTATAGCTATTATGTGGATAGAAACTATATAAACTAGAATTGTGGTAGGTGGCTTGCTATTTTAGTAGGCTAGCGCAACACTTGCTTCGCCTCATAATTGTCTAACCAGTTTGTTAAGTGTTGTTGTAGGAAATTTTAATAGGCTATTCACCCCCTCTAGCCATTAGGACCTTTCACCCTTCCAGCTGACAAAAAGATCGGACACCCTTATTTTTCACCGAGTGATAATTAGAGCTTCAAATTTTGATGTGCCTTCCCTAGCTTAATTGGAACTACTCTTTTCACCTTAGCAGTCAGACACGTATATAGAAACTTTACCAAGTGTGTGAGAGCCATCCAAGTCTAGATTGTCGATATGTGAGAGTGTGCTTTGTGTGCATCGGTATTCTTGGCTTGATTTCCATCAATGTGTTGTTGAAGACATGCTACTCCCACCTACATGGACTAGTGGAGGACTAGGTGACCTTTTCAACGAAGTCTTTTGTTGCGAGTCTCCTATCATTGTGCATGGTTTGAAACTCACCGTTCTAGATTGAAAAGTGGGTATTTAGTGGAGACTTGGGACTTAGAGACTCAAGAGGGCTAAGCTGAGACTTTGTGACTTTTTTCGGTGCTTCAACATAGACTAGGGAGGCGTGGCACCAACCTAATACCAAGAGAAAAAAATCGGTTGTTGCTTTGCCTCTTTTATATTGGACTAGTGGGTTGTGTTAACAACCTTGTACCATGTGAAAAAATTTTGATCATCTCTTTGTCTATTTTATGTTTTTGTATTACTTTCATGTCTTAACTAGGATGTGCTTTTGTTTCTTATGGTGTGCAACTAGGATTACACGGCAGAATATGCTTAGTGATAGGTTTATCTTCCATAACTAAGGACCCTACTATTAGTGTAAACCTTGCTAATGACAAGATTAGGATGATGTCCATAAGGATTTACTAGTGTGATTTTTTTAATCCTAGGTGCCTCAGTGAAAGTGGGTGAAATAGATTTGGTAGGCTAAAGTTGTTACTTCGATTTTTTAGCACAACCTACCCCACTCTTTGGTCCACTCGTACTTTTTCACCCCCATAGGGATTTTTCCCATGGTATCGACGAAATAATTGCCATATATACACTATTAGGCTGTTCGTTTCGGCTTATTCGCTCGTATCTGGCTTATAATCCACGGCTTAAACAATGTTTTTCTCTCACACCAAACTAGCCAGCAGTACTTTCAGCCATGGCTTATAAGCCAATTCAACCGAAACGAACAGGCCTATATCTGAGACAAAAAGGCTATTGCTCCCGTCAGCAAACCACGCCCAAATCAAGTCTCTTTCAACTACCTATGCAAAGAGATGGCCTCATGTCAGATGAGCACACTTCTTATAATGAAGTCTCCTACAAACGCTCCACACCAGAGCCAAAAGCTCAATACACTTGGATTGCAAAAGCT
This sequence comes from Miscanthus floridulus, assembly GCF_019320115.1. Lineage (NCBI taxonomy): Eukaryota > Viridiplantae > Streptophyta > Magnoliopsida > Poales > Poaceae > Miscanthus > Miscanthus floridulus. The sequence continues at coordinate 113,215,392 of NC_089584.1, forward strand.
CAAGGTGTTAGCGAGACATGAAGGCCCAAGGCACCAACAACATCGGAGTCACATAGAGACCAAGGACATCACTCCTTTGCACAACGCTCCTCAAGTTGCTGTGCCCAGACCAGTCACTAGAGTTTGATTATGATAATTTACCTTCAGTTGGCTAAATTTTGAGTCAGCTTGAGAATCTAGAAAAGGTAAAAATTGCATCACTGTATAGTGTATACCATACTTTATAGTTTTGCATATATCCTGTGATAGATACTTATAATATTGCTTCACGCTCAAACAAACAAGTTACTTTTCACCATCTTTTACAAGCTAAAACAAACATGATTTCTTTGGTGTGGATTTGGCCCATTTTAGTGACTTACGCTAGCACGTGTTATGTATTTGCTCTCTCCTACTTTGTTGGCTATTGTGATAAAACTGTCCAGCGTATTTTCACGTCTAAGGTTTTGTTTGGCTGCACTTGTATCTATCTCAATCCATATATATTGGGATATATTGTTTACGCTGGTTCAAAGTTCTGAACTGGCGTTCAAAAAATAAAAAATAATCAAAGCGTTTAGGAGAAGTTTTGTTTTTTCACAAAAAATCAGATTATATAAGCAGAAACAAACAAGGCCACCACTTATTTTATTAGCTGATGGTTTCTGCGGCTGATAAGCCGACTGATGCTATTTTGTTATGAGAGAAAAGCACTATACTATAAGTGATAAGCCGAGCTGATAAGTTCAAGGTGCTAACAGCACAAATCTGGAGGTGCAGCTTCTACGCTCCCTGCCCGGCCATCCCTCCTTATCTTTTCTCCGTATATAGAGCCCTCGCACAACTCTTTTGTCTCCGGAGGAAAGCTTCATTTTCAAAATACAATCAACGTGTTTGGCTGGTAGACTGCACAGTGAATTTCGGATGGTTTTAGATGATTTAATAGTATTCTGTGAGAGAGAATAAGCTGAAATAAGCTGAAACAAGCCATAACATGACCAGCCGAACACCTTGAATGCCTCAGAACTAACTCAAAATAGTCGCATATCTCGCAATTTAGGGGCTGTTTGGTTTCTACAGAAAAAATTTAGTCTCTGTCCCATCGAATGTTTGGACACATGCATGGAGTATTAAATATAGACGAAAAAATTAACTAATTACACAGATTGTGACTAATTTGCGAGACGAATTTTTTAAGCCTAATTAATCCATGATTTGATAATGTGGTGCTACAGTAAATATGTGCTAATGACGGATTAATTAGGCTTAACAAATTCGTCTCGTAAATTAGTCTCCATCTGTGTAATTAGTTTTATAATTAACTCATATTTAGTTCTCCTAAATAGCATCCGAACGTTCGATGTGATATGGACTAAAATTTAGATCTTGAAACCAAACACCCCTTAGGGCTCGTTCGGTTAGACATTCCCGGTTTAAAATGGCCAGGAATATTTCCGGCCCAGTAAAAAATATGAAATGGTTCCATGTCCGGAATAGTTCCAGGCCATTCCGGCCTAGAAACGAACGATGAGTTGCGTGCCTGCGCTCCTGCGTGTCTGTCTGTCCAGCTGCAGATTCTCTCACGAGTCTAATCATAGGCCAGGCCAGGGGTAAAAGCGAAAATATTTCTACGTTCTCTTCCAGGTGGGCCCTTTCCCTCCCCGTCTTCCCCTTCTCCCCTCACCCTCTCCCTCGACGATACACTTCTCCACCGCCCCGGATCTACCTGGCCGCGTCGGCGCGCAGCTCACCCACCGAAGCGAGGAGGCAATCGAGGCGGACGAAGCGCCGCACCAAATTCGACGGGGGATCGAGCACTGGAGACGTAGAGCAAAATGTTCAAGTTCCTCAAGGAGGTGGTCGCGGGATCCGGATCGGGCCTCAAGGACTTCCCCTACACCATCGGTGAGCCCTACGCATCCTCCTGGGGCTCATGGATACACCACCGCGGTACCTCCAAGGTACGCTTCCGCGTCATGCCACACCTTCTCACCCGATCGATCAGTCCCCCTTAGATGTGTCGTTTTGGTTCGTCGACTGGTACGGTTCGGTAGAACTGGTTCCGCTGGTCGAATTCGGGGAGGAACGAACTATGCACGCTATGCTTCGCGTGTACTTTGCTGTGTGGTTCTGTGCTATGTGGCTGCATATGCTCTTGATTTTGTGGGTGTGCGCTTTGTAGCATTTTGAGCAGTCGAAGGGTAGGTGTGACTATGTTGGACTATTGCTAGCTTTAGTAGCCCTTCAGAAGCATAATTGCTGGATTCGTTGTAGAGTTGATTCGAGGCTAGTCTGGTTAAGCCAACGAAGGGTATTTGGTTGTACTTTAGATTTCGTGTGATGTAGTTGTGTGCAGTTATCTAAACTTCGATCTGCTTGTTTGACTATGGAGCTCATTTACAGTGCCATGCCATCCAACTTGGTGAGGGTCAGAGGATATTGAGGATGTTACTGCTACTAGCTCTTATGTTGCATTCACCAATCACCATACCATCCAACTTTGTGTGATATAGTTATGTGCAGTTATTTAAACTTTGTCTGCTTGTTTGACTGTGCACACATCTTATCTCACTATTACATCACATCAGCTATAGGCTGAGAAGACGATAAAGCAAATAAACGCAAAACCTTGGATGACTTGCAAAACTAGTAATTCTTAATATATTGTCAAATACACAGAAGTTTAGAGAACATGGGTCATATTACCACTCAGGTTTTTGTCACTGTGATATTGCGCACTGTCAATGGAGTTTTGTTATTCATCCTAGGTTTACCATCAATACTGAATTTTCATATGCAATTTTGATTTCTTAAGTAGTCTATCCTTTTTTCCCACCAAATGATTATTTTGTCTGAATTTTTGTTAGATTTGTATGCCACTGCCAACATTGTTTGTTGCCTTGTCTTCTCCAGGATGATGGGTCGCCTGTGTCAATTTTTTCTCTGTCAGGGAGCAACCCTCAGGACAGACACATGGTTGCTGGTCGCAATGGTGTTAAGAGATTACGAACAGTAAGCTAACAACTTCAGTCATTGGGTTCTGATTACCGATATTCAATAGTGCTGTACCTTTTAGACTTGAGGAGCAGTCTGTGGTGTCAAAATGTCAAGTCTTCAAAAAAGAATGGTGGCAACAGAGCTTTCTTTCAGAAAATCTAGACAACATCGTAAAAATATATAGGCCAAATGAGAAGGCAAAATGCCAAAAAAGAAAATGGAAATGTTTTTTTGGCAATATTTCAGCATTCAACATTATATACCTCTATGTGCTCTTCCATCCACAACACTACTGAATTGTTTCTGTTATATCTTACTTCCACCAGAAGTAGAAATTTTTTTTTTGGGGGTTAACTTGACCTTTTGTTTCCTCAATATATGCTAAGTCAGTGCAGTGCTGCTTTGGTTACTGCAGGTGCGGCATCCAAATATCTTATCCTTTTTACACAGTACTGAAGCAGAAGTTGCGGATGGACCTGCCATGAAACACATAATTTATATTGTAACAGAGCCTGTTATGCCACTTTCTGAAAAGCTCAAGGAACTGAATCTTGGTGGTGCACAGAGGTACCATGAGCTTCTTGTAGTTTTGTGTTTATCAAAATGTTCTTTTCAGAAAGAAAAATTCTGCAGTTTCTAGCATTTTTTTCAGTAGGTTTTAATTCAGTTCTGTTAATGTTTCCTTTTTTGGAACATTGAACTACTTTGTCATTATGGTTAATGGTGCAGAGATGAGTACTTTGCATGGGGGCTTCACCAGATATCCAAAGCTGTGAGCTTTCTCAATAATGACTGCAAACTTGTAAGTTCCTGCATCAAGTTGAAGTTCGGAACGTAATATGCAATCCGGCTCGTTTTAATCTCTCCTTAGATGCAAGATAAAACATTCAATTTTGTTGCTTCGTGACATTTCCATTTAGATTTGCATTGATTTGTTCTGATAATCCCTTCTTGCATGTAGCAATTGTTTTATTTAGTTATAGATGATGAAGCGATCTTATGAAGCATGTGGTTGTGAATTTGTGTATGCTGCTTGCAGCACAGTTGTTCTTAAAATAGGTTAGGTTTTTTGTTGTATCGATCTTCAGTCTCGACCTAGAACATTTCCATGTTTTGATTATTGATGTGGTCATTTGGGTGCCTTGTACAGATGTTATTGGATCATATAGTCATTTAAATCAAAACAGTGGGGGTCTTAACACATAATTAGAAATTACAGATGCTGTAAATGATTTGATCGTTAAATGACCTGTTTCATCACTTGATCAATATAGGTTCATGGGAATGTATGCTTGGCCAGTGTTGTTGTTACACAAACCCTGGATTGGAAGCTTCATGCTTTTGATGTTCTGTCAGAATTTGATGCTAACAATGAAGCCTCTGGTAGCCCCATGTTGGTAAGGACTTGATCCACACCTTTATTTATATTAGTTAGACATGCTGCCTGTACAATTCCCTCTCCGATGTCATTTGGGTAATACTCAAAGTCAAACAGTGCTCCTACAAAATATATTTGAAACTTGTTTTATTTCGACACTTGTTGTGTTAAGGTCAACTTTAACCAAAAAAGTTAGAAGGGTTTAATTCATATTAGTACCATGGAAATCGAGGAAAAGAGATGGACTATATAATTACATTCCTTGATAAATAAAGTAATAAAATGTTTACTTTATCTGAATTTGTTCCCATGCATGTGTTTTTCTTTTTGCAGCAATTTGAATGGTTAGTTGGAACACAGTACAAGCCAATGGAGCTGTCAAAGTCAGATTGGGCTTCAATTAGAAAATCACCTCCGTGGGCCATTGATTCTTGGGGACTGGGTGAGCATAAATAACTCTTAATGGTTCCTCCTCATGCATGGCATGCTTGTTATGGCTGTGCTTATAATTTTTTTGGTTACTATATATGGGAGAAGTTGTGTTCTAGAGGTTAAATAATAGTACTGAGCTTTTGCATTCTACATAAATGTCATGAGGGGCTAAACAAAAATGTCAAAATCAAAATAATAAATTGATAAACTGATGCCATTTGAACTTGTCTGTTGTTTGCTTTCGGTGGTCTTCATCATTGGTTATTTCCTGAAAGCTGAAACAATGAGAACATGACACTCATTGCAGGGTGTTTAATTTATGAACTCTTTTCTGGTGCAAAGCTGGCTAGAACAGAGGACCTTCGAAATACTGCTTCAATCCCAAAGGTTAGCTCACATGATTTCACCTCGTCACTTATTTCGCACCGTGCAATAACCTTTATTGGTTTTGGAGTTTCCCACTGTTCTAACTGCAGAAGTTTGTATGCATTTGTGTCTTTTTGGTTATTGACTATTTTCTTCCCTGTAGTCTCTACTTCCAGATTACCAGAGGCTCTTGCATTCCACACCTTCTCGTAGACTAAATCCTTCAAAACTTATTGACAACAGCGGTAAGCCCAACATATTTTCTGTGTCGTTCAGCCAACTTTTGGGGTGACAATTTATCTAGTTATAATACATTCTTCAGTGCTTAGTCTTACCACAATTATTGTCCTCCATGTGGGAATATGCTTTGTTCAAAAAGCTGAAATGGTGTCTTTGGCTCTCTGTTTTCAGAGTTTTTCCAGAATAAGTTAGTAGAGACCATCCAGTTCATGGAAATTCTTAATTTGAAAGACACCTTTGAGAAAGACAGCTTTTTCCGGAAACTCCCCAATATAGCTGAACAGCTTCCCCGTGAGATAGTCCTGAAAAAGGTACTTCCAAAGTCTCAAGTAGAACCCTCTATTCACCCATTCATGATTATTCTCTACCTTTGTTTATTGGGAGAATTATCTATTTGGCACTGAAACAAACCAGTTTCGTATTTGGCACTCGAAAATTTGAACTTTCTTATCTGGCATCAAGTTGAAATTTCCTTTCGTAAATGGCACTGCCGTCCATTTTCATTGATCAATCTGTTAGTTGACTGGTTTGACTGTGCCAGCTTTTTTTCTATGTCCGATGTACCCCTCTGTTAGATACACAGAAGACTCCCACGCCGCTACGCCTCTACCTCCCTCCACACCGCCCACGCAGCCGCCGCTGCCGTCGCAGTTGCTCCCATCGCCTCCCCTTCCTCTCTCCCTCACCCTCTCTCTCCCGAGGTGGCGGCGCTGTGGCGGGCCCCAAACGCGGCGGCCTCCATGCGCTGCGCGTGGCCGTGGGCCCCGGCGCCGGGCGAGCCTGGCTCGGCATGGCACGCTGCTGTCGCGCCGCCTCTCTCTCTCCCCTCTCCCGGTGTGCCGGCCTATGCAGCACGGATACGGATACGTGTATCGGTATCGGACGGATACGGATACGCGGATACGTCATTTTTCTAAAAAACCTGATACGCGGATACGTTTTATGTTTTTTTTAAAAAATAATAAGACATGTTAAAATTAGTAGAAGCCAATCAAACGCTCTCTGAAGCCACATCTACAATTATTTAACTGCTTCTAGACTAGTGGCTTCGTACAACAGAAGCACTGACGCAGCTTTCCATCTCCACCACTCGTTCCACCGACACCAGTAAAAATCAGCACATCTCACCACCGCTCAGTCTGTATCCTTTGCTTCCCTAGTTCTCACCCCTTTCCACAGGGGAAGACAGAAATCAGGCAACAGGAACAGAACAGAGGTTGCCGTTGAAGAAGAAATGAAGCAACGAGTGACTACATCAGGAGGGGAAGAAGGAAATTAAGAAGGGAAGATCACCGGAAGTCTCCGCTGAATCGCCACCAGGAAGTGCTGGAGGTCGTTGCGGCCGCCGAGGCAGGCGGGTGGCCAGGAGGGAGGCGTTGGGCGGGCTGCGCCATTGGCGCTCGAGCGTACTGGCAGGAAGCCGCGCGTCGGGCGGTGGCACTCGTGCCGCTGTGCATCCGAGCGGGCGGTAGCACTTCCGGGCGGAAGGTGCGGTCAGCCACTCAGCCCTCGCGCGTGCAAGTGGGCAGAGGCGCATCAGGCGGCGGCGCTCGTGCAGCCGGGCGTCCGTGGCGGAAGGCGGATACGTATCGTCATTCATCAAATCGCGTGGATACGTATCAGAGGAAGTTTCGGATATTTTCTACAATTATTTTTTTCCCGATACTTCACGGATACGTATCCGTCGTGTATCCCAAGCGTATCCGTATCGGATACGTATCCGATACGGGGTATGTGGCCTACCTCACGTATCCGTGTAACGTAGGTGCCGGCGCACCGTCCAGGCCCGCCGCGCTGGCTGTCCTCTGGCGAGGTGGCGCGCCGCGGCGGCCCGGCACGGCACGGGCGGCCCCCCTCCCCTCTCCCTCTCCCTCCATCTCGATCTACTACCAGGCCGTGGCGCGGCCGGTGCAGGGCTCCATCTCGATCTACTACCAGGCTGTGGCGCGGCCGGTGCAGGGCAGGGTAGAGGCATGGCCTTGCAGGCTGGTCGTCCTCATCTTGCGCTCTTCTTCCCCGGCTTTGTTGTGCCACTGTGCGAGACTGCCCTGGCTCCATGGCCAGAGCGCGAGCAGGCCACCCCACGGGAGGCCGCCCCCGGCCTCTGCTCGACGAGCCGCGTACCCGTGCTGGGGCCTTGCTTGCGCGGCTGCGCCCTCGTGATACTCTGGTGTGGACATCTCCACGGGCGCCATGGCCGCAGCTTGAGGCCTACAGTGTAGGCAAAGCGAGCGCGCCGGAACTCCATCGCCGGAGCTGTGGCCGCAGCGGCGGACGACGAGCAGCTACGACCAGCCTCACCGCCGTCCAGGTACCTCACCACCTCTCGAATCATGGGTTGCGTCACCGGCGCTGGGTGAGAACTCCATGGACGCCACCATCTTCTTCGATTTCGGCCAGCTCCTGTGCAGCGCCGTCAATTCTTCTTCGATTCTGGCCGGCTCATGTGGAGTGTCGTCGATTCGCTCATCCTCCGTGTGTTGCCTGGACATAGCCACCGCCCGCGCCAGCTCCGGTTGCCGGCAAGGCCGTCCTGGCCCCTGCGCGCGAGACCGGCGGCGGCTCGGCAGCTCGCTCGCGCGCTTGCCCGATAGCAGCGTGGCGGCCTGCTCGCGCCCACTCGCCGGCCATGGCGCGGCTACCTTCTCGTCCGATGGCGGCGTAGCAGCACGCAGGCGAGCAGCAGCTTCTTGGTCTTCTCTGCTCTCTCTCTCTCTCTCTCTCTCTCTCGCGCGCGCGCGCGCGCGAAGCGCCGCCGAGCAGCAGCAGAGCTCTGGCCAGCCGCTGCCATTCCGATCCGCGAGCGCTGCCACAATCCCGGCCCAAGCTCGCCCCCTTGATCCACCTCGACCTGGAGCTCCACCCCACCATGGTCGCGCGGGAGCTCCGCCCCGCCATGGCTGCGCAAGAGCTCCGGCGAGGCCCCTTCCCAATTGCAATTTTCACAGAGCTCACCTCATCGGTGTCGCCCCGCCTCGACCTCACATCCACGCTCCTAGTCCTGGCGGCGGGCGTCGTCGGAGCGGCACTGTCTGTGTCCATGTCCGTGCAGAACTCGTGCTCGGTGTTCGGGCGCGCCGATGGCCACGCGCAGCTGTGGCAGTCGAGCGTGCAGGTGCCTCAGTTGCTGGGGAGCCTGTTGTTCCTGGTCGTCGGCAAGTGCGGAGGTGAGGCCGAGGAGGCAGGGCGGCGCGGATGGGAAGGAGAACCACCATTGGTACGAGCAGAGGAAGGGGATGACGAGTGGGGCCTACACGTTAGTGACTAGGATGAGGGAAGTAGTTGAGGGCAATATCGTCCATACGAAAATACTTGAACTTCCCTATTTGGCACCATGTGTTTCTGCTGCAAACAAGGGTATTCATGTCTTTTTGCCAGTCACTTGACACCGTTACTGTCCTAAATGGACGGCAGTGCCATTTACGAAAGGAAATTTCAACTTGATGCCAGATAAGAAAGTTCAAATTTTCGAGTGCCAAATACGAAATACTGGTTTGTTTCAGTGCCAAATAGATAATTCTCCCTTGTTTATTTGTTTCAAACCAGCCAGTTGACCTTATGTGTATACTTATTGTTTGGGTTACTTTGTGCACAGCTGCTCCCTGTATTGGCTTCTTCTCTTGAGTTTGGTTCAGCTGCCGCTCCAGCCTTGACTGTTTTGTTAAAGATGGGTTCCTGGCTTCCCGCTGACCAATTTAGTATCAAGGTGACCTTTTCTCTACTTATTATGATTAACACTGCTTATGAATTATCAAGTAGTCTGATTAGTAGAGAATGCTGTCTCTTTTCAGGTCTTGCCAACTATTGTCAAGCTTTTTGCCTCCAATGACCGAGCTATCCGAGCATGTCTTTTGCATCACATAGATCAGTTTGGGGAGTCAATGTCAGCTCAAACTGTTGATGAACAAGTATGTGATATACTTTATGGACAATCGGACATCTGTATTTGTTCCATAAAATTGTCTGCATAAATTTATCTATCTAATGATCTAATGTTCCTTTTTAGGTTTTTCCTCATGTAGCCACTGGTTTCTCCGATACTGATGGTACTATTCGTGAACTGACATTGAAGTCAATGCTCGTATTAGCACCAAAAGTGAGTTGCTTCTATCCTCCTGTTGGGTATGGGTCTATCATTGAGATGTAGTATAAACTGACTGGACCTTAGTTATGAAAAAGATAACTGTTTTGTCAAATTTTCTAAATTCGTTATTTTCTTGGTCACAATTTGTATTGCAAAGAAACAAAATATATATGTATTAATTTGGTAACCAATATTGTCTTGTGTTTAGTCTTATTCTGTAAATGTGTTTTTTCGAAGGTTGATATTATGCAAGGTTAGGGCTGAATTCCTATAATCATTTTCGCTGTATGAACTCATATCCTTGCCTTTAGACGTAGGAGCGTGCACATAACACACCACAATTTACCATGACATGCTTTAATGGAATACTTCTGGGATTTTAGATCCTCATTTTTATTTTCTGCCAAAAACTATATACTTCCTGATGACTGTTTGTCTGGTCTGTTACTGCAGTTATCTCAGCGTACAATCTCAGGATCTCTCTTGAAATATCTCTCTAAGCTACAGGTGAAGTTCACTTTTGGATTTGAAAAGGTTTATACTGCAGTTATGGTAGACACTGCTTTCTGTGACAGGTGGACGAAGAACCTGGAATCAGGACGAACACTACAATTCTTCTTGGCAATATTGCAAGCCACATGAATGATGGGGTCTGTCTCAAAGATACAACTATTGTGTTATTTGTATTCCTTGTTGATTATCCTTTTCCATGTTATGTACTAATTAGACATGCTGAACATGTTGTGTTGGGGAATTTCATGGAAATTAGCTTTAGAGATATTAGCAAACATGCCTGTACGTTGCATCGGAACGTACAATGCCATCTGTTCCAATCCATCTTGGATTTGGACTATGTACCATGGCTAGACGCATGCTGTTCTAACTCATATGAGCACCGGTTGTGAGTTTGGGTCACGGACAAGACAATAAACCAATCAGGATTCGTATCTCTAATTCATCATCTAGTACCATTTTTAGTAAAACTGGCTATAACTACTATGCTTGGGGAAGTGGAGGGACGGACTGGGGGAGAGTGAAGGACGAAAATTTGGAGGAAGAAATTTTCTCCTTTTAATATTAGGTATATAGCTATAGATGTCAACTGTGTATAGGGGAAACTTTTGGAGTTTCTTATACTCTGGATATCCATTTGTTTGAATTTTGCTTTAAACACAAAAAAGGTACAAATATGAACACATCCATTTGTGTATAGGCTTCTGCTTCCATGTTCAAGGTTTTACGTTTCTGTTGAAGAGACACTTTTTTCACAGCTGACCTGACTGGTACACCTGGTTAAGGGTATTCAGCACTATCTATTGCTGCAGAAACATGATTACAGAGCAGAAAAAATACTATGAAAACTGCCTCTATCTAGGATTAGCCTGTATATATGAAAAATAGAACTGTATCCATATTAGCCTGGAGATGGATTTTATTTGCTAATTCTAGCATAGTGTTTGCCTCTTTTCTGACAAGGCTTTGTTATCTGACAGACCAGGAAGAGAGTACTGATCAATGCATTCACAGTTCGTGCATTACGTGATACCTTCCCTCCGGCCAGAGCAGCTGGTACATACCTTTGCAAACGTGCTGTTTTAGTACTGTTAGATCTACGAGTATTTTTCAGTGAGCAAGTGAATGCTTTGTACCATACATGACATTTATTTACTCTTGCTTCATGGCAGGAATCATGGCACTGAGTGTCACTAGTTCATACTATGAAGTGACAGAGATTGCAACTCGCATCCTGCCTAACATTGTTGTCCTCACCTTTGACCCAGATAGGTAAGCTCAGTCTCTACTTTCTCCTTGTTAGCTGGTAATAACAGGCTTCATCCCTGTAAAACTTCTGGGGATCCAAAATAGATGATTGCGTGTAAGGTTTTTATGGCGCTAGACCAGGCATACCATCTTGGGCACAGGGAAGGATGTGTTTTGGTGAAGATTGCACAAGTGTAATCAGCGTATTTTTCACACATATATTGTAGACAGAACAAGGAAGGGAAATTAAGGATAGGAGGCACTAGTCTATCTTTGGTCTTGGCTCATCACCAAACTCAAGCCGAACAGGACTCTGATCACCAATCCCTCATAGGCTCATACCCTGTGCTACTGAATACCTACTACTAACCTACTACTACCAGGTGATTGTGCAATGCCAACCCCTTCACCGGGCTGCTGCTGGCCAATGCATCCATTCCAATCTTTTGGCCTTGGATTATCCACACCATGTCGTAAAATCCTCATCAACCAGCTGTGGTGTGATGTCCTGTAAGCTGACATTAACGACCTTACCATACCTGCTGAGCGAGCACATAGCTGGTCAGCAAGTGATGGATTGTCTCGTCTTCCTGAGCACACAGCCTGTCGGCTGTCCAGCACTGATTGGAGAAGTCCAAGTTTTCCAAATGCGCCGACAAGGCTCAGAGGTCACATGTCCAGTAAAGAAAGCCTTTTAGGTTTGGTTTGATATATGCATGTTAATCGCTAATAAATAGTAGTACTTGTTACATTCGAGTCGATTTAGATTGTTGCCTTGGTGTCAGCAAACTTGAATGCATGTCACCATTCATTCCATGTCTGTATATGGTACTATGCATTTGTCCATCATAGTCTACTTTTTTCCCCTTTTGTGGAGTGAGTTTTGGTTATAACCTATTGTCATAACTGTGGGCCCACGATTCAGTAGCATGTGGCACAGAGATCAAATTGGAGAAATTGTTTGAGCACTAGATGCACAGTTGCTAAAAGAAAAGTGCTTGATGCCATTCCACTTTGAATGCAACAATATCTTGCTAACATACTTTTCTTCACCATATTTTAGTGTTTTGGTTTTTATAGCAAATTTCTTTGATGTTTCTATAGTGATGTCCGAACCAAGGCTTTTCAGGCTACCGATCAGTTCTTGCAAATAGCAAAGCAACACCATGAAAAGGTATGCATATCTAGTTTCGTACTTATGACCTATCCACTTTGCTGGATCACTTGAACCAACCAATATTTTGCTTTTAATGGTGTGCCACATGTATTTTCTTTTTATGTTCTGAAGCACCGATTGTCTTAAGACTTGAGTAAGGCAGAAGGTAAAAATCACAGAATAATATTCCTCTGAACAATACCAAAATGAAAACACATACTCTAAAAGCATCACTGCAGTTGGTGACTTGGTTCTGGATCCTACCAAAAAATGGAACTGGCAAGCATTCGTCAATGCTAGTTATTTGAACTTTGTTCATTTAGATTCAAGGGTTTTGGTACTTTTCATGGTTTAGATCATAGGTTAAAATGTTTTTAGAGCCTCTCCTTTTGGGATAAGGTCATCTGCTGTATTTTTACTAATGTAAATTAGTAAATATTCTACTTTACATTTTTGTACTGTCGATTTTGCTCTTCCTATGTTATTTAATGTTTTAATTGTGTATCCTATAGCTTACTATGGGAGACAACAGGGTGGCTGAAAGTTCTGGTGTTAAGTTAAAGCCTGGAAATGCAGGTTTACTTGGGTAAGCTATCATACATCTTGGCTGCCAAAAGGAAATAAATATTGTTTATAATCGGGGCCTGTTTTAGTTAACTGCCACACTTTGCCACAGTTTGAGTCAATTGTTTGGTTCACTGCCACACTTTTGGCATGCCACAGCCCCACCCATATGTTCTTGTCACACCTTGCGTAAGGTGGTGAGCAAATTGTTTGCCACACCTTAGGCAAAGTCTTGTGTGGTAGGGAACCAAACAGATCAAATCATTTACGCTTAATATTTCTCGTTGAAAGCTTCACCCAATGCATCATGGACTTCTGAGTATCAGTAATAAATTTACCTGCATTTGTGAAAGAGTTGGGAAAGTATGCCGGTTTTAAGCAGTAACCACATACTGAATGATATGTTATTTTAGTTTGATGTATTCTATTGGGTTGTTTATTCAAACTTGTCTGGATACAGGTGGGCCATGAGTTCTGTTACACAAAAGGGTAAACCTTCTGACCACGCCCCAATATCTACTGCAAATGCCAGTAATTCTCAAGCATCAACAACTTCGACTGCCGCTCCAGGTATTGGTAATTTAGTTATCACAATTGCTTTCATCCCTAACATCTCTACTGTTCTCACATGCATAAAGGGATGAGGTTTAGATTTCTAAAAAAGAGGATTAATACAGTACTCCTGTCAATTCTTTTTTAATTGTTATGAATACTTGTAGGTTTCTGGATGCATCTGACAACTAGCTTTTACAAGTTTATATTAACATTTACTAAATAATTTATACCTAAAAAGGGTAGACCCAGTGCCGGAGGCTCCCACATGAGGGGGGTCTGGGGAAGGGAAAACCGAGGCAAGCCTTCCCCCCGCAAAATCTGCGGAGAGGCTGCTTCGAATCCACGACCTGGTGACTCAGTGAGACAGCTCTCACCACTGCACCAAGCCTGCCCTTCAAATAATTTATACCTCTATGAAATAATGTCAATAGAAAAATCTGTTAATATGATTTTTCATATAAATCAAACTTTAGAGGTTTCACATATCAATGGTTAAAATTCAGACAGTTGGATGGAACTGATCCTAGCCTTTGGTTGGTGACAAACAAGAAAGAACAGAAAAACCATGACAAACAAGAATTGATAATGCCATGTGTTGTTATTAGTACCTTCATGCCCCATTGCAACATCTATTCTAGTATTTTTTTGAGTGTGAGCACCTGTAGTAGTTCTCTTCACTTTAAAAGATCTACAATTGAGTATCAATTTGAGTATCCTGTAATTAGTACCTTCATGCCCCATTGCAACATCTATCCTAGTATTTTTTGTGTGTGTGGACTATTTGAGTATGAGCACCTGTAGTAGTTCTGTTCACTTTAAAAGATCTACAATTGAGTATCAATTCGATTTCCAGACACTCAGGCTTCCACACCAACGTATGCACCATCCACATCCAGCTCCCTTGATCAGGCTGCACCAGCATCAGCAAGGTCTTCAGTAGATGGGTGGGGTGAGCTTGAGGATGGTAATATCCATAAGGAGAATAGTAGTGATAAAGATGGATGGGATGATGTAGACCCGTTTGAGGACAAGCCATCCCCATCTCTTCTATCCAACATACAGGCTGCTCAGAAACGTCCAGTGGTGCAACCAAAGCAAGCCGGTAAGTTGCTTTTGTCAAGTGTATTGTTTTGTTTCATGCAGTTGCATGGTCATATTTCATTACAATGGTACTATTGCAAACATAATCAAATTCGAAATTACCCACGTGTGAACTTCGCATAGGGTGACATTTCCATCTATTACATACTTGTGATTGTACCGAACTAATGAGATAACCATTTACTTTTGCCGGTTTTCTTCTCTTGATTTTCTCAAATGCAGTTGCAAACTCATCTAAATCCAACCCACTAAAGGCGCCAACATCAGAAGACGATCCTCTATGGGGTCCTATAGCTGCTGCACCACCCAAAAGTGCAGTAAAATCTGCAGACATCAAGCCATCAACGTCACATAATGATGATGATGACCTCTGGGGTTCAATAGCGGCACCTCCTCCAAAATCATCTGGGAAGCCTTTGAAGCCAGCTGCAGCGAATAGTGATGACCTATGGGGTGCCATTGCAGCACCTCCACCAGCAACCAAAGCCAGACCCTTAGCCTCATCAGGTAGGGGCCGAGGAACAAAGCCGGCGCAACCAAAACTTGGTGCTCAAAGAATAGGAAGAACATCCTCAACTGGAATGTGACGGCTTACGATATCAAGTGCTGTACAAGAATGCCAAGTTTTCCTTTTTGCCCCTCTTGCTTTGAGTCTGTCCAGGAGGTCATTCTTTGTAAACTAGCAAAAGGATTTATATATATGGACACGATTTGACCAATGTTTTAGTATTATTTTACCATTGTGTATTAAAATAGATCCAGAAGACTTTTTGTACATCACAGCTACAGTCATCGTCCATATTATTAATATATTGCCCTGCCTTATTTTGGCTTGATTACTTGGGCATGTCCTTTTTGCTAGGATGAAACTTATACTTGTTGAGATGAAACAAAAATCCCACATCAGTTTGAACTCAAATTCTGTAGGAAGAAATTCTGTATTAGAAACCATTCTGGACATTTTGAAGTCCGACTCTCAGCTTGTCTACTCTATCAGCAGCCGTTGCCGTGATTCAGGTTAATATGATTCTGCATTCAGTGTTACAGTACATATGCAATAAAAAATATCCACACCAACTACTCACTATTCAGAACGGAGTGAGTTTGGCTGGGCACTGGTTGGGTGGCCCTTCGACCGAAAGTGCATTACAATGCAACATTTGTGCAGCTTTACGTCTTCGTCGCCCGTCGGTTTGTTTGGACGAGCAATGGTAGATTGGTTCCCTCGTCACGGTGCAGCACTACCCTGATCTAGTGTTTTGCTCATCTTCCTCAAGTTCAAACCTGCACGGCTGCATCGGGCGCTAGCGGTGGAGGACGTTGTAGTTTGTAGCACGTCTGGATCGGTACATCCCATTTAGTGCCTTGTTCAAAGGCGACAAATGGTCTCACACCCAGCGGCCAACACCAGGCCCTTCACCAGTAATCTTTGCAGGAACAAACTCCACCATCGAAGCGATGGAAGCGGCTCGCGTCCCTGACCAGGAACGCCCGGTTGGTAGTGGCCGAAACCACCTTCAAGAAAGAGTGGCAGTCCCCGCACACCCTGAGGTTCTTGATCACCACAATCTCACTGCCGGCCTCGGTGTTCAGCAACCCAAACGCCACTGCCAACTTCTCGCTGTGAATCCCAACCAGCGGCTGTGCAGCCGCCTTCTCCATGCGTCCCTTGGCAGCCGTGGCAGCCGCCACTTCGCTCTCCCTCACTCCCGACTTCTCCTTCACCATCAGCTCCAGCCTGATAACCAGCTCGTAGATCCTCCTTGCTTGTGGGTGCGAGTGGTCGTCGGCCATGAAGAGGTGCAGCCTCCCCTTGTGCTCGACGTAGCTGCATCCGGGCTCCTTCTTGAGCCCGCGCTCCCTCATCATCGCCCGCACCCTCGCGACACCGTCTAGCTGCCCAGTGTCGGTGTATATGTTTGACATGAGCACGTAGTATCCCGCGTTCCTCGGCTCCAGCTCGACGACATGCGCGAAGGCCTCCTCCCCAACCTCCACGTTTTTGTGTATCTTGCACGCACCAAGAAGGGCACCCCAGACCGCACCGTCAGCCGGCATGGGCATTGATGAGATGAGCTCTCGAGCCTCCTCCAGGCGGCCAGCACGTCCGAGGAGGTCCACCATGCAGGTGTAGTGCTCCAGCGTGGGCCGCAACTTGTAGACGCTCTCCATTGTAGAGAAGTACCTGCGCCCCTCGTCGTACAACCCGGCGTGACTGCACGCGGAGAGGAGGCCGACCATTGCGACGTTGTCCGGGCGGATGCCTTCGGACACCATTCTTTCAAAGAGGCTGACGGCGACGTCACCATTTCCGTGCATGCCGTGTCCAGTGAGCAGCGCCGTCCATGACACGATGCTCTTTCTGGGCATTTCGTCGAACAGCTGCTGCGCTCGAGGCAGGCTGCCGCAGCGCGCGTGGAAGTTGATTAGCGCGTTGCAAAGCTGCACGTTGGTGCGGAAGCCCGGGAGCCTCTGGCGCACGTAGTGCTCAACGTCGAAGCCCACACCGAGCGCGCCGAGGTGCGCTGCGGAGGAGAGCACGCCGACGATCGTCACGGCGTCCGGCTCCACCCCGCCACCTTCGGGACTACGCATGCGGCGGTAGAGATCGAGGGCGTCCACGGCCAGGCCGTTCTGCGCGTGAGCTGACAGCACAGCGTTCCACGACACCAGGTCGCGGGAGGCCAGCGGCATCTCGTCGAAGACCCTCCGGGCGAGGGCCGCGCCAAACGCGCCGCCGCGCGCGTATGTGGATATGAGGCAGTTAGCCACGGAAGTCTCGGTGGCGAGCCCGACTCGGGCAGCGAGGGCGTGAACCTGCGGCACGACGCTCAGAGGCGCGGCAGGGACAAGCGCGAGGAGGGTGACCGCGTCGAAGCGGACCGCGGCGGCGCGCATGCGGTGGAAGAGACCGAAGCAGGCCACCGGGAAAGCGTGGAGGGCGCAGCCGGAGATGACAGAGTTGAACGCGGTGCGGAGCGTGGTGTGGGGTGTGGACTCGAGAGGCATTTCGTCGAGGAGCTGGTGGGCGAGCCGGAGGCTGCCGAGGCGGGAGTAGGCTGTCAGCAGCGCGGAGAGCAGGTAGGCGTCGGCGGCGGGGAGAAGGCCGCGCTTGGCGCCGAGCGCGTGTATCTGGGCAACGCTGGAGGGCAGGGACAGCGCAGCGCAGGAGATGACCGAGGCCGGGAGCGCCAACGCGTGGGGCGGCGGCGAGGGGTCGCCGTGACGTAGGAGAGCAAGAGACTCCCTGTGCCGCCCGAGGCGGGTGAGGGCGCGCACCCGCGCGCTCCATGGCTCAGTGGAATTTGCGTCGCCAGCGACGGCGACGGCGGAAGATTCAGTGGCCATGCTCCATGGGCTATCATTTCTCATTGGGAGAAGGTTAGGTGTTCGATCATATGCTTCTCTCGCTGGCGGGCGGGCCCGTGCTGCCAGGCAGCCACTCTTGGTTTTGGTCTTGGTCAACTGAAGCAGCTTTTTCTTTCTTTCTTTCTTCTTTTTCTTATTATTTCCCAACTTAGTTATCGTTAGACTGTCTTCAACAACCGCGACCCAAAATCCAAGATTCATTCGTTCTTTAGGTATCGCTACAGGCAAAGATTTCAATACTTATTTTTTAATCTTCTCCAACAATAAGACTCAAAAGACAACTCTTTCGATAAATAGGTCTTCAGGAGAGAGGATACTTAGATTTGGGTTAGGCTGCTCTCGTTGGAGACAGACTTAGCTACGAACTTACAATCAAATCTTAGAGTTTCTGCAAGATACAGATCGTTCAATAATAACAAGTTTGATAAGTAATTAGCATAGACTAACATACCCTCGTTTTATACAGCTTCCAAAACGAATACACTAGCCCGTTCGCTTGTTGGTTTCAGCCAGCCCAAACCAGCCAGCCAACAGTGTTTTCCTCTCACAACAAATCAGCACCAGCCAGCCCAAACCAGCCCAGAAACCAACCAGCGAACAGGCCTATATGGAAACCAAAAAAAATGTGAAAAAAATGTGCATCTTTCATGGAAACCAAAAAAAAAACCCTAATCAGGCTCATTGCAATTTACAAGCAATTCTATGAAACAAATAGTAAAAGAATGAAGAATCGTTCATGAATTTTCACAAATCACCACGCCGCTGAATCTTTCCGCCCTATATAGTATCCAAAAAGAATGAAAAAAAGGAGAATGCACGCTCAGCTGTTCTCGCCGTACCGCCGGCTGCGTAGAACCGAGCTAACGGAGCTGTACCCCAGCACGCGGTGCAGCGGCCCCGCCGCCCGTGGCTGCTCGCCGCTCAGGTTGCTGCTTCTCGCGAGCGGATACTCCTCGGCGTCCTCTTCGGCGCAGACAGCAGGCTGCGGCGCTGAAAAGATTTTCTTGGGCAGGTCCGTCGAGCCGATCGCCGGCAGCGTCAGCTCGAACGTTTCGCCGCAGCCCCCGCACTGCAGCCTGGAGATTCTGCCGGCGGGCAGGGCGGGCGGCAGCTGCAATACCTCCGAGCACTCGCCGCAGACAACGAACGGCGTGCCGCCCAGCACCGGGCGGCATTGGTGCGCCCGCGCCCTGACACCACCGCGCCGGCTGCTCGACGCCGAAGAGGAGGACGAAGTGCTGGCGTCTCTGCGCGGGCGCTCGGCTGGCAACGCCCGCGTGAGCTGCGACTCCATGCGTCGCATGAGGCGGGAGCTGCGCCTTGTTATCGTACGCTTGCCGCTGCTCTCGTCGTTGCAAGACGCGCTCAGCCGAGGCATGGCGCCCTGCCAGTGCCCGTCGATGCTCCGCGGATGGTCGACGGCGGCGATGAGCTTCCGGAGGTTGTCCAGCGCCTGCAGGAGGTCCTTCTGGAACGCCGGATCACTGAGTGGCGTCCTCGTAAGGTCGGCCGGCTCGAATCCTGACAAGGCTGTCGCCAAATAGAGTTCTTGCGAGCTCAGCGGCGACGACCCGCGCGTGTAAGACGTCGCCGTCGCCGTCGCGGGCGTGTCGGAGTCCGACTCGGTGCCCGACCCCGCGTCGCTGCGCACGTCCACGTCGCCGCTGCTCGATCGCCTGGTCCGCCGCGACGACGGCCGGAGCTGGGTCACGCGACTGTGCAGCGGCGACGAGCTTCTCGCGGCCTCCGTTTGGTGATCCCGATTCAGGCCGGAGCTGAGAGCGCCGCCGCCGCTTCTTGGACCTGTCCTGACCGAACCAGAACCAAACTGGCTGTCTCTGTACGACGAGGACGACGCGGCTCCTGCGCCCTGCCTGCTCGGCACGGAGCTTCTTCCGGTACCTGACCTGCTCTGCAGCGGCGGCCGCCCACCGTCATCATCCTCGACGGCCCAAGCCGACCTCAGGTTTGGCGGTTCAACGTCGTCGGAGAACACGGACGCGGTGTCGACGGAGAGGATCTCGAGCTGCGCGAGCGCGTACTCGGTCTCGTCGGTGGGTTGCGGGTTCTTGCCTGCAGCAAAGCGGGAGGAGAACTGAACCCATCAATCGATCGATCGCTCCAGGTGCTGAACAGAGAAGGCGACACGACACAGCGTCGTGTGCCGGAACTCGTCCCAGTGCTTGCGTACCTCGGATGGGCGTGCGGCACTTGCTGCAGTAGAAGATGATGGCGCTGAGGTCCTGGTAGATCATGGCGCGGCAGTACGGGCACCGCCCGAACCGCGACTTCACCTCCTCGGTCTGCATGACGCTGCCGCCGGCCAGCGTGCGGCTTACCTGCAAGAAGAGGGCTGGAATTCGTGAGCGGCAGCGACAAAACCGCGTCGCATCACGACGCAGAAGCAGAACCGACAGAGAGGCATACCTAGACCCGCCAAACTTTTAAGAATTCTCTCGATTTCTCCTCCACCTCTTCATCCACTGGTCTCAACAAGGACGGGAATTCGCTGCTCTTCCCTGCTCAGGTCCGTTCCAAGAAACCCAGGGTCGTTCGTCCACCTCCCGAGACGTGAAGCCGGATCAGCAGAAGGACGGTGGACACGGAGGAGCCGGGAGAGTCGTCGTCTCTTGCGACAGCTAGGAAGCAGTAGATGAGGTGCGTGAGGACAAGCTGTGTTTGACTAGGACATCTTCTGCTTTGCACAAAAAGGCTGTTACGGCGAGATTGCTGCTTCCAAACCGCCGTTGACGGATGCCAACGCGACTGAAATGGTACGGTAGGTGCCAGGGCAACGCGCACGGTCGCTGAAAGCGAGGCGGGGAGACCCAGTCCCCCACTGCTGTATGCGCTCGAGCACACAGTGAGGATGCGTCCCCACACGCCACCATATGGTTCACATCCTATTCATCACTCTCTCTTCCAATCGCTGTTTTACATGAACTCTTCCAAATAGTTTGAACTGTTCTTGCGTCGATTAACCAATGGGTCCACTTACAATGTTCTGGAAATCTTTGTTAGGTTGACGGTTAATTGGACCCTTGACTCACGCCCTGATCGGGGCGCTCAGCCGCTCTCCTGACTGGTGGGCCCCCGTCGTGCAGAGCTATCTAAAGGAGGTGGGAACTAGGGTTCGAGATACGAGGTTCATCGCAGCCGCCAGTTTTCCACCGAGTCTAACCCTAGTCCGATCTAGAGGAAGCGCTGTGAGCGACGAGAAGCTCCACCGACCTTCACCGCCGTCACTGGACCGTACCATCACTACGATGCTACCTCTTCCCCGACACTAGAGGCGCGTCGCACCATACCATGACGAGGTACATCACCAAGTCTCCCATCTAAGTTATGTTTTTGTCGGCGCAAAAAACATGTCGATGCGCCGAGGCACACAGCAAGCCGAAAGGATCTGCTTGACGGAGCAAGGGTGGAGATCCGCTTGGCTTCAACGCAGGACCAGTCAACCCTGTGAATTCCCCCCGAGGGCGTGCCATTCAATTTGACCTGCAATTAACAATGAGAGAAAGTTTATCAGTAATTTAAGGTGGAACATGCCGGTCTTGCCCAGACAGTTTCAAGTGTGCTGCTGCAGGAGCAGCCAGCGTTAGCCCACTGGATCTTCCGCACGGAGATGTCCGACCACTCACTAATGTTGCCGAGCACGCACTAGTGATACCGACCACGAACTATCGTTGTCCTCCCTCTAGTCATAGTGTGTGGTCGAACAACGTTAGTCGTAGTCGGCAGCACCGGTGATCCAGTGGGCCAACAGCCAAACGAAAAAATATGTAAGTAAAATCATCAGCTAAACAAAATATAATCAGTATGAAACATTGAGCCGATGAATCTGACGAGAAAGGATATAACATGCAAACAAATCGACTGTCTAGTACGAATAGTTTTACAAACGCTCCGAATCTAATCCGCTATCATCAACAGTGAGGTTAGACCGGATCGACGCAACTATGATGATAACAACTAACCAAAGCCAAAGAATTCATAAAACCATCCATACCCTGACAAGTTTTCTGAAAGACATGCTATATCTGTGAAGGCAGAGGCGAATCGGCTAAAAGAGCCGATTCCGGTAGAAAAAGGTTCACAGCATGTGAACAATCAACTATTCAATATGAGCAGACCTATCAACTCCACAGACCTAACCTATCATCTTTAAGAGTGGGGTTCGACCGGATCGATGACAGCCATAATAAAGATAACAGATTAAATCTTTAAAGAAAACGGTTCTACCCATACTTAATAGGATCATGAAGACATACTGTGAACATTAAAGTGTAGGTGATCAGCTATTTAGCCGATGCAGGCATAGCAAACAGCTAAGGTCATGCCTGATCGAAAACAAATCTATCAACTAGCATCCTCCAATCTAAAGTGCCATCAGTGGGGATCGACCGGATCGTTGCAGATTTAACTAGCCAACAAACCTCTTTAAGATCATACATGCCTTAACCGCGTACTATGCGCGATCAAGATTGAGGTAGAACAACCAATAAAATGTAACCCGTCGCTCAAAGTAAGAAACATCGTATTGTCACAAAGCAAAAAACAGACGAAAAGGATGTGAGGCCGATCTAGTTCGATCTTGATCGGGCAGGTTAATGTTGTTGAAAAGCTATTGACAATATGAACACCGGTAAGATCGATAACTTAATGAATCTACCCGAAGGATGCCACTCTTAGGTAGAGCCGATAACTTGACCTTAATCTAATTCAAGCAGTGGAGGTTGACCGAATCGATGCAGTCGTACTTGAATTAGATAAGAGTCGATAACTAGCTTATACTAGAGTTCGCAGTGGAGGTTGAACTTAACCGATGCAGCCGTACAAACAGAAGTATAAGCCAAGACGATACTTACAGACAAGTTAGAGGTTGACTGGACCGATGCAGCCCTGCTTGTTGAAGAACTCGCCGGAATCTACTCTACTCCTACTCCTAAGGGTTGGCACGGAGCTAAAAAAAGTAACTTGTATTGATGGATTGGATGCCCTCTTTACAATAGCCGTGGTCTAATATTTATACCCAGAGCCTAAGCATGAATCCTACCCAAGTATGACTTATTATAATCTTTGGTATAAAAGAAAATATTTCTAACTTAAGATAACTTGGACCCTAATCTTTCCCTTTTCGTAGAGTCCGGCATGTATTTCCTGACACCAACCGTAGCTCATTATCGTTATTTGCTGACGTCATTCAAAGAGAGCTGATTCCAGTGCCACATCTGAATCAACTGATATCAATCCCTATGCAATTGATTCCTTGATTGATGCGATCTTGAAAGCTTCGAGTTCCCACGTTCTTCTTTCCAAATTTTGATGTAAATAGTTTTTACCCACTGATCTGCACCTAGAGGTTCTAGAATTTCTATCAATGGTATCAGACCAAGGTTAGGTTGTAGATCTAGCTTGGGGTAGTATCAGTTTTTAGGATTTAGAAGGAGATGAACGAATCGAGTCGAATCGGGTTGAAACCCCAACCCTAGTCCAAACCCTAAGTGAGAAAAGAAAGAGGGTTGGCGAGACTTACCTTTCCCACCTGCTGGCCGCCACCACCTGGCGCCGGATGGTGCCATGCGGGAAGTACAAGCCGAGCCACCGCACGGCGCTGCTTCACCAGTGCACAGGCCAAGGTTTAGGGCACCGCCTCATGGCCGCTCGACGGTAGTGCGCTCACCCTTGGGCGAGCACGCACGCCTGTGAGAGGCCTCGTGGCGGCGCCGTCGTCCTCCTCCAGTCGTGGGCCACCTCTCAAGATCTCACTCGCTTCGCGCAGGGATAGAACAGAAGGGAGGAGGAGCAAGAAAAGAAGAGGAGGAAGGGGAGCCGGACTTGCTCCGACGGCTGTCTTCCTCACCATCGCCGCCAACCACCGTGGCTAGTTCGAGTCTAGGGTAGAAAGGTGAAAGAAATTAGAAGAAGCTCAAAGATTTCCAAGTGTTTCTCAACCCTAACCCTATATCATAGAACGAAGAGGAGGAAGGGACCTACCTAGGTTCTTTCCCCACCGTTGCAACCACCGACATGTGGGAAGAAGGACCCACTGCCGCCTCACTGGTATGTGGGAGGACGACCGATTTTAGGTGTTAATTATCAAAACATGTCATGACATCATGTTTAGGTGTTAATGCATGTGATAGAATGTGTAGATAATTTTCTTATAACTTAAAATGATCAATAAAAATGCTAAATGAAAGTTGATTCAATAGCTCATGTATATCAAGTAGGATTTAAAACCAATTTTTATTAAGCAAAAATACTATAGAACATGTGTGTGATACTTAAATAAAGTTTGAAGTACAAACCTTGTAGATAACGGCGAAATACTTGCTGACAAAAATGATATTACTAGCTAATATTTCCACTAGCTTAGAAATAACAAATTGAAATCAAATTTAGCTCAAAACTTAGAAAATTTCCAAGTCTGTCAACAGCTAGACATTGTTATGTTTAGCAAATTATTTTGAGAGATTGAGTTAGAGGGTGATGTGGTGTTTTAGCTCGGCTGAGCAACCTCATATATCAGTTTGATCATGGTGAAGTCGGTTTTGGTTTAGAGACAATGGTTTAGTGGTAGTCGCTGCTTTAAAATCCGGGCACAACACATTCTCGGGCTAGCCCTCTGGGCTGGGTGCGATCACCAGGCCATAGGGGCACACCATCGCGGCATTAGCGCGCTCTACGTGGGCTCGCGCGCTACCGCGCTTGGCCAGCCTGGTCGCCCTGACCCGACCGCGAGGAGCCGCCGTTGATGTGGCTTGCCGGGCTGAGTGGCGCTGCCCCTACCTCGCGCACTGCCACACCGCGACACAGCTGCTACGGCTGCTGTCGCATCACGTCGCACTCGTGCCTGTCTGCTGCATCGCCTGCCACATCACACTGCGTCACCTGCCGCTGCACCGTGTTGTGTCGTTGGCCTGCTTTGATGCCACACGCATGAGGCCGGACCGCGTCGCCATGCCATTTATGGCACTGCAGCGCGCGGGCCACACCAGTCGTGAGCATGTGCGCCTATCGGTTAGCGTTTGGCCATGGGTCATGCTGGTCGCATCAACCATGTCCCGCCAAGGCTCGCCTCGTCGAGTCACCAGTCACACCCTATCTCTCTCTCTCTTTTCCTTCTCTCTGCTGCCGCCACCGAGCCACGCCAACACACCTGTCTGCGAGGGGTCATCTCCCATCAATTCCATGCACCCATAGCTCCGTCCTCATAGCCTCTCATCAACTACCCACACCCCGCCTTGATTACGGCCAGGCCAAGCTCCAATTTTGGAGCCTTGCTCTCGCCACCGTGCCATTAAGGCCCAGCCCGCCTCACCGTGGCTGGCTCCAACCTCACCATCTCGTGTCAAATTGACCGCACCACTAGCCCCGCCTATAACCCCACTTCATCATGCGCACCCAAGCCACAGCCCTATAACCTCCTCCATGCCGCTGACACGACCATGTTGCTGTGGTTCACCGTCGAGTTCGTCATGCGCACGTGACCAGACTTGCTCAGGGCGTCTTCGGCCAGGCCACCGCCATAGGTAGGATCGTGGTGCATCACTGATGCTTAACCACCACTTCTATTATCTATTGCATGCTGTGGCTCATTGAAACGCGGTTGCCGCTGCTATAGGTCGCCCGTTGTCAGGGAGAGCCACTCTGCTTCACCACCGTTCGTGCAACAACCGCCCATCGTCGCGTGTCGGCCCATAGGTGAGCATCGGTCCCATAGCTAGGTCTGCAAGGGTCCTGATTAGCTGGCGTAACGGGGTCGTACTGGTCCCGCCGCACCGGCAAGCGCGGGGGTCACGGGGACCTCCCCGATGCGAAGACAGCTTCTCTCGGGGTCTTTCGTGTGTAAGTGTTGACTGACTAAATAGGATGAATAGTGGCTATGAGAATAGTATGAAGCTTGGGGGCGTTTTCACTAAAACGCCAGTGTGCGTGCGGGCTCCCCACCATGGGCGGCGCCCCGTGTGGGCCATGTTGGGCCAGTTTGGTTCATCTTTTTAGTAAAGAATTAGAAATGGTTTTATATTTTTATTTAAGAACCAATTTTGTGTAATTAATCTAAAATCATGTAGATGTTCAAAAATTATGAAATAAATTTTGTTAGACTCCTAAAATTATTCTCTATCTGTTGGTGTATTTATTTTGTGAAAATATATGTTGACTTTAGGATCCATTAAATTAATTAAGGATGCTTAATATTATTAGTTTAAATATTGTGGGAATTTTTATGGCAAAATGGTGATAGATTTAGCTTTGAAAATTTTACAGTAGCTTCATTGTATTATTATGTGGTCCCTGTAATTTTTGTAGCCCTAGAATAGGCTAAGCACTAGGATAGTTAGGTGTTCCTTGTTGTAATATAAGTTAAATTTCTAATAAGAGTAAGATTACATTTTAGTTGCTAAGTTAATACCTGTTAGATGAATTCATACCTATTTTGGTGGAAATGATAGGTAGTTAGTATCTTAGCCATTAGAGCTAGCTTAGTGGCATAGTAGATGTATTCTTATTTTAAGAACTATTGTTGCCATAATATTAAGGGTTGCATCGTCATTGCATGCATGTAGAGAACGAGTTGGTGAAGTTTATAACCACCGAAGAGCAGGAGTACGAGCAGGTGATCAAGGAGTATGAGGAGGTTCTTGTATAGGAGGAAGCCTCGGAGCCATCGACGACTAACTTATCCGACACCCCGCCTACCCAAGGCAAGCCCCGGTACGTAACCCTTATTTTTGACAATCACTGAATATATATATATATATATATATGTGTGGTGTGTATTTATGTTATAGGAATGTTATGAAAACCACATGCATAAATATAACCACCCTATGAGTCCTACTAGTACATGTTCGAGTAGCTGCTATGCTTAGGTTTCAGTAGCGTGAGTAACCTGTCGTTACTCACAATAGGTGATTATAATTACTATAGTGATAAAACGATGAAAGGAAAAATAGAGACAGGGCAGGGATATGGTATGGGTATTGGTGGGTGTAACAAGTTGTGTCCCACGGCCAACGGGGCTTAGCTTGGTTACACTATTTTCCCTATTCATGTTGATTAAGGACCGTCCGTTGCTGTGGATGGTAGTTAGGTCACAGACTTATTATCCTGAGCACATACTTGCTTATGGGAGCAAAATGGCTCATTACGCTCTTGTTGTGGGTTCTGGCTCTTTCCAAGCTGACTAATTGGAGATGGAGAAAGGTGGAGTTCTAAGCACCATACTGAGACTAGGTCTCAAGTGTAGGGGCTTGGAGTCCAAATTTGGACGGGGACCTAGACCCCATGATATGAGTGGAATGGGTTGGTCTTGTTTGTGCCTAGGGTACAAACAAGGCATGTGTTTCGGGGTACCTAGCTGGGATACATTGGTTCATGAATCGTTGTTTTCGTGAGATGGTATGACTTGGCTATGGCCTAGCACTGTAGTAAGAACTGGAAGATACAGGATGGTAAAATTGTTCTAATGGCTCAACCCTTGCTTAAAAGTAGAACAGGTGGTTACCTAGAATGGTTAGCTAATGAAGTAATCATGACTGCTAATAAAACTTGACTACAAAGATGAACTTTTAGTAAAGCTTTTCGCAAACAAAAAGAGAACAACAAACACATATTGTCTATCATACGCCTTGGAGTCAGGAAACTATTCCCACTGGTCGGGTAAGTCTTGCGAGTACATTGTGTACTCAGGGTTTATTTTACCCCTGTTGCAGGTGCAGCAAGAGGAGTAGCTCTTGTGTGGAGGATTCTTCTGGTGGGCATAGACGGATTGTATCGTTTCCACTAGATGTTTATTTTTATTCCTAGCTAAATGCTCTAGTTTGGTTTTGGTGAATTGATGAAACCCTAAGTGCTAACCTAGTTTATCAAGTGATCATGAGATAGGTAGCACATCCCAAGTGGTGAAGCAGATGAAGATCATGACATGATGATGGTGATGCCATGGTGATGATCAAGTGCTTGGACTTGAAAAGAAGAAAGAGAAAAACAAAAGGCTCAAGGCAAATGTATAAATGGTAGGAGTTATTTTGTTTTGGTGATCAAGATACTTAGATAGTATGATCACATTTAAGTTTGATAGCCATACTGTTAAGAGGGGTGAAACTCATATCGAAATGTAGTTATCAAAGTGCCACTAGATGCTCTAACTCATTGCATATGCATTTAGAATCTAGTGGAGTGCTAACACCCTTGAAAATGTTTTGTAAAAATATGCTAACACATGTGCACTTGGTGATACACTTGGTGGTTGGCACATTTGAGTAAGGGTTAGGAAATTCATCGACAAAGTGTCGGCCCGTAGAGTGCGGATAGTCTGACGGTGCCACCGGTGCCCTAGACAGAAAAGACAGAGGTCACTATAAGTGACCGGACGCTGGTCTCGATTGGACCGGCGTGTTCGGTCAGTGGCAGCAAAGGGTGTGCAGCGTCGGTCTCTGACCAAGTGCTGTGTCACTCAGTGACCGGACACTGACAGGGTGCGTCCGGTCTTGCTGACATGGCAACACACAGTGTTGAAGGTGACTGACTGGATACTGGCTGTGTCCGATCAAGCATGACTGGACACGTTCGGTCATGAAAAGTCATCTCTGGATGCTTACTAGAAATAACCGAACGCTGGGGTTCAGCGTCCGGTCACTTTGAGCTGCTATGTCTGGTCATCACTTGACCGTTGAGATCAGACGATCAACATTTGAAGAGAGGGGACATGTGGCATGCATCGCGTGACTAGACACTGAGGTCTAGCGTCTGGTCGATATGACCGGAGCGTCCGGTCACCCCATGTTGTGTCCAGCGAAGGGGTACAACGGGTCTATTTTATGGGGGCTTCTATTTAAGCCCCATGGCTAGCTCAAGCTCACTCTCTTGGCCATTTGCATTGACATAGCAACCTTGTGAGCTTAGCCAAAGCCCTCCCACTCATCTCCATCATTAATTCATCATATTTATGAGATTGGGAGAGAATCCAAGTGCATTGCTTGAGTGTTTCCATCTAGAGGCACTTAGTGTTTGTGTTTTGCTGTGGGATTCACTTGTTACTCTTGGTGGTTGCCGCCACCTAGATGGCTTGGAGCAGTGAGGATCGTTGAGCAGAGATTGGTGATTGTCTTCGGCTCCGATTATGGTGATTGTGAGGGGTTCTTGACCTTTCCCCGGTGGAGAGCCAAAAGATACTCTAGTGGATTGCTCATGTCTTGTGTGATCCTAATCTTGTGTTGGTTGTGCGGCACCCTATTGAGGGTTTGGCATGTGATGCCAATTAGCGCGTGAACCTCCAAGTGAGTGAATCGCCACAACGAGGAGTAGCTTGCCAGCAAGCAAGTGAACCTTGGTAAAAAATCATTGTGTTCATCATTTGATTCCGAAGTGATTGGTCTTCATTGATATTGAATCTTGTGATTCATTAGTTCACTTCTCGACATGGCGGTATAACTATCTTGCCTCTCTCTTTACATTACCGCAAACTAGTTGTCAAGCTCTTTAGTGTAGCTAGTTGTGAGAGTTTGTTAGGTTGGTTAGTATGGCTCTTTAGTTAGCTTTTGAGAGCACACTAACTTAGTGTAGTGTCATAGCTATTGTGTGGATAGAAACTATATAAATTTGAATTGTGGTAGGTGGCTTGTATTTTTTAGTAGGCTAGCGTAACACTTGCTTCGCCTCATAATTGTCTAACTGGTTTGTTAAGTGTTGTTGTAGAAATTTTTAATGGGCTATTCACCCCCTCTAGCCATTAGGACATTTTATCGGCTCAAGCCTAGGTTACGGACTGGGTGTGGGGGAGCAGGTGCGCGCGCCGTAATGAGCCGTCGTTGGGCCACGAGCGTGGGCGCGCGGGTGGGATTTCGCTGCTAGGCCGCGTACTGTTTTCGCCAGGTCATGCTGAATAAATAGTAAACATAGAGTTTTTGTTTTATTATTTTCAGAAGTAGTTTTGATGAATTTTGTAAAGTTTGGAATCTCTGTCAAAATTTGAATCAACGGGATAATTTTTTCGGAGAGTAGATGAGTAATGTAAAATGCTTCTGAAAAGTAGATAAAGAGTTTTTTATGTTTCTGCTGCAAAGTTTAATGTTGATTATCTTCTAATTAAATTCGAACCAACAGTATAATTTAATTTGAAGGGCAGTTATATTTAGTAAATTATGATTATGTTTATCCTCTAATTAAATTGGAACCAACGGGAAAATTTAAATTAGAGGAGTAGTCCATTTTATTTAAGTCATATTATGGTATTGCCATTTTCTAACCAACGTTGATGATGACAATATTATAATGAGTTCAAGTTTGAGGTTTAATTCTCTGATAAATTTTACACCAACGTGATTAATTTTTTAGAGAGTAGATAAGGACCAAGAAATGCTTCTGAACTAATAGAATGTATTGTATTAACATGTTTCCGCTGCAATGAGGTGTTCATTATCTTCTAATTAAATTTAAACCAACATGAGAATTTAATTTTGAAGAGTAGCTACATGTTTTTCAAGTTAATTTATGAGTTTTATACATTAATTCTATTTTCTGCCCAACAGTGATGTAGAATTGATGCAGAAGCATATTGTATGTTTTATTTTTTAACCGACGAGATCAGTCGGCTGCATGCCAATGGGCTGCAATGCTAGGGTATGTGAATGAAAAGGCTTGAGTCAAGCCGGTTCAGGATAGTTTTTTGTTAGTTTACTAATTTTCTAATTAAATTAGAACCAATGGGAAGATTTAATTAGAAAATGAAGTATATGTGAATGTTTTATGATAAGAGTTGTAATAAGTAACATGCATGTCTAATTTGACCAACGTTGGAATAAACATGCGTGTTTGTTTATAGATTTATCCCATATGGGGAGAAGTTTGGCATATTTCTTATGCTAGTCCATCCTGTATGGTGGGAGGAGTTTTATGATGACTCATATATTTTTGTATCCCACATAGCGAGAGAAGTTTGGATAGCTCTTATGCTATCCTAGTATTGACCATAGCATAATAGAAATGCACTGTCATGGTCAATACTAACCAAAAGATAAGAAAAGATGCAAGTGTGACTTGCAAAAGCACTGCTAATGAAAGACCTTGTTGAATTCTTGAAGTGAAATAAGGAAAGTGTACTCCTAAATGGATCAAGAAATAACTTTATTTATATGACATAATTATGTGAATGAAGTAAGTTATAAGTGTCTCCTCGTTCACAGGTTTTTTGAATAGTTCTTAAAATAATGGCACCAAAGTTCATGCCATATTTCAAGGGGGAGAATATTAAGATCAACTAAGAAAAATACTCTTCATCAAGAGTGAGATAAAGATTAATTAAGATGAATGCGACCGTTGGAGGAGTACAACGATCACAACAATGATACCCCTAAGGAGAGAAATAGCTAAATTATTGGACCTTTTAAAGTTTCGACAGGAAGATAGCGTAGTCAGCCTCAAAGATGTTAAGGTGGCGCTTAAAGCGCCATATGAGGTTTTAACAGATTAAACCCAAAATAAGATATTTGAAGATACACTATCTTTAGAAAAGATGAAAAGATCTGGGGGAGCATGGTATGTAGAGGTATGTAGAGACCTAAGACTTGAAGAGAAGAGAGACTGCGTGCCCACTCTAGTGACTTAGAAGAAATAAGTTTCTCAATACCTATAGATGTTGTATGACTAATACAAGACCTGTTGTTAACTCTTTAAAGAAGATGAATAATGTAAACAAGGATCTTGTAATACAGGACCCTGTAGAATCAATTGCCTCTTATCAATGAAGAGCAACAATAGCCCCATATGAAAGTGTCAGTAGCTGAGGCCCCAGAATGTCTCAAAGAATTAGTAAACTAGTTTTTTCTAATTACTATGAAGTCTATGTTAGTAAAGAAATTCAAATGGAGGGTGATCCCACCTCATTTGAAGAAGCCATGAGAAGCATTTACTCGTTAAAATGGTAAGAAGCTATGGAAGTTGAAATGAATTCGATGAATACTAATGATGTTTGGGACTTAGAAGAAATTCCTAATGGAGCTAAAATAGTAGGCTATAAAAGGGTCTACAACACAAAACGTGACTCCAAAGGAAATGTAGAAAGATGTAAAGCATAACTTGTTGGAAAAGGCTTTATGTAAAGAGAATGAATAGATTACAATGAGAGTTTTCTCTCCAGTCTCATGCAAGGACTCTTTTAGAATCATAATGGTGTTCATGGAATATTATGATTTAGAGTTACATCAGATGGATGTAAAGACGACATTCCTCAACGGGGATTTGTATGAAAATATTTACATGGCACAACCTAAAAGGTTTTGTCATGAAAGAAAAGAACATATGGGATGCTACAGGTAGAAATTCATTTATGGGTTAAAAGTAAGTCTCTAGACAGTAGTATTTGAAGTTGATGAAAACAATAATAAAGTTTGGGTTTTAAAGAAAATGAGAAGGACAATAGCGTTTATGCGAAGTTCAAGAATGGAAAATTCATTTTACACATCCTATATCTAGATGACGTCCTACTCACTAGTAGTGATGTTAATCTATCATTAGAGAAGAAAAAGTTCTTGTCCTCAAGTTTCAATATAAATGATCTTGGTGAAACGTCATTGTTTCTAAGAATTGAAATTCACCAAGATAGATGAAAAGGGGTATTAGGACTATCGCAAAGGCATACTTAGAAAAGATTCTAAAGAAACAAAGTATGCACGCAAGTAAACCTACGCCTACTCCTATAGTCAAGGGTAATGTCTACGCAGGACCCACGGGATACCTCTCAAGGAAGGGAGAAATCTAGTCTAACTAGGATTCCTTCCATGTAATCTTAGTAGTAGTATTATTCTGTAATCCTACTAGGAACTCTCATTGTAAACCAACTAAGACTCTGGCCTCCTGACTATATAAAGGAGGGCGGAGTTCCTAGAGAAGAGAGTGAGAGACAACACTTTACAATCAATCCAACGCAAAGGCTAACGCTGACTGGACATAGGGCTATTACTCGATCATGGTCGAGGGCCCGAACTAGGATAAATCTACTGTCTCTTGCGTTTACCGTCGAGTTCTGCATACACTGAAGCCCAAACAAACTACCCTGGGTACCCCCATGGCAGGCTATCGGTGGTGAAACATCGACAGCTGGCTCGCCAGGTGGGGGCTTTTGGCGAATTTGCATCCGAGAGCTCAACAGACCTCGACAACATGATCTTCTCGACGGGATCAACCTTCATCTTCGGTTCATGGATCTGCGAGGTAGGTGACGATGGCAAGCTCCAAAGCCATCTCCATGAAGATTCGGATCACCATGAAGACCTTTCTATTTTGGCGACCACGATAGATCAACTCGCTGGAAGATTCGCGCAGCTTGTGATGTCCGATCCAACTCAGATTTTGCGGCTTTGTGCATCTAACTCAAACTCAGGCTCCGCATCCGAGATAGAGTCTTACCTGAGTTCTTTCAAGAAACCAAGTTCTTTTTAGGCAAGGTTCTAGAACACGGCCTCAGCCTATCTAGAATATAACTCGGAATACGCTCAGAGTTCTTTCAAGAAGTTGGATCCTTTTTCGTTTGGACTCCACAACATGGCAAAATCTTATCAGGCATGGCCTGAAGGATCCCTCGATCTGGTGCTTAGAATGCCACTAAAAGGAGCTCAGGAAGGTCTCGTACTAACTATAACATCTCAGGACTGCATCGTCCATTGGCCAGGCTCTGTTCCTGAGGATAGCGGTACCTGACTAGTCGACACGACAACAACAGCAATTCTACCCTACCAAGAAGGAGACTCAATCTGTGACCTTGAAGCCTCTACTAAAGTTATCAACGACTACGACAGTGTGGAAACCGACGCCGATAATAGAATAATTCATGCACAAGAAGTATTCATGGTTCGACGTCCTCGATCACCATTGGTCCCCCTAGAAGCACCCGACATTAGGTCATCGGATGAATCTGAGTCCAACATATCACCCTTTATCCAGGGGCACGATGGTGAGACAGAGAATCAGAAGCAAGCCAGAGAAAGAAGAAACAAATTGAAACCAGGACGCCAACACCGTGCTAGGCAGTGCAAGCAAGCTTGGATCAGATATGAGTTAGATCTAGCCGAGTACAATAGAAGAAAATCAGAACAAGAAGTTGAAGAAAGACGCGCGGCGAATACACCCTACAATAGGATCCGAGAAGCACTAGAAGAACTCAGAGCGACCTCACATCCCAGTGAAAGACAGGAACAGCTCCAGGACCTTCTCTGATCAGTAGCCCTAAGGACACACGATGGAAGGACCCGCTCAAGACTACCTGCCAGGTCAACATCTCATGGGTAGGAAGATCAAAATCAAAGGAAGTCCACTTTCGAGAGACTCGGACCAAGTAGAAGTCATAATAGAGAAAGTAGAAGGGACCATAGTCAAAACTATTGAGTCAAACAACCAAGAAAGATCAGAAGCAAAGTACCTATTC
This sequence comes from Miscanthus floridulus, assembly GCF_019320115.1. Classification (NCBI taxonomy): domain Eukaryota; kingdom Viridiplantae; phylum Streptophyta; class Magnoliopsida; order Poales; family Poaceae; genus Miscanthus; species Miscanthus floridulus. The sequence continues at coordinate 113,249,806 of NC_089584.1, forward strand.
AGATAGCCCCACAGAACTACTCTCACCAAGACAACAGTTGGCTAGAAGGAGGTGCTGAATTAGAATACACAGAAGCCAGAACGCACGATAGATTCCCCTATTTTACAAATAGACTTGCTTCAATACGACTACCTCACAAGTTCAAGCCATCCAACCACTCTAAATATGATGGCAAGACCGAACCAAGGCAGTGGCTCAGGATTTACTCGTAGTCGATTGAACTAGCCGGAGGAGACGATGATATCAAGACCTTGTTCTTTCCCATGGCCCTAGAAACCATGCCCCTCCAATGGTTCGACAAATTAAATCCAGGGTCAATCAGGAATTGGGAGGACTTAAAAAGAGTTTTCTGTGAAAATTTCACGGATATCATTACGCACCCCATCACCCACGCAAAATTAAAAGGACTCAAGCAGAAAGGAGGCAAAAGTCTTAGAAATTACTATCGATGATTTGGCGAACTATGTGCTCAAGTACATGACATCACCAAACGAGAAGTAATCGAAGCTTTCTCTCACGGAATCATGGCTAGGTGGTAATTTCAGGACTTCTACAAAGAAAACCCGAGAAACAATGAAGAATTCAGACGCACAGTAGAAAAGATGATTACTGCAGAGGAGAAGACACGAGAAAGGTTCCCGAATAAAAACAACCAAGACAACCCGGACAAGCAAAATCATCGAAACATCAGATATCAGGAAAGAAAACATGGACCAGACAACACCATAGCTATGGCTGACAAATCAAGGAAGTTTTCCAAACCCAAAAGGTATGACGACATTGAAAACATGCCTTGCATCTAGCACCCTAAAGGAAATCATACCATCAAAAATTGCTACACCTTCAACGATCAATACACAAGAAAAGATAATAAGGTAAACAATAAAGAAGACAATCAAAAAAAAGATGAAGACAACCACAAAGACAAGGGATTCCAAAAATCTAGGGGGACAGTAGCAGTGATGTTCGCTGGGGCCCCAGATTCTAGAAGCAAACATCAAGAAAAGCTAGCTCTACGAACCATCGTGGCAGCAGAACCGGCTACTCTAAGATATCTCAATTGGTCATAGTATCTAATCTAGTTTTCATGAGAAGACCAATGGACTAGCGTAGGAAACGTAGGCCATTACCCACTAGTTCTAGATCCAACTATCGCCGGTATGACTATCACAAAAGTACTAATCGATGGGAGAGCCGGACTCAACATCATTTTTTCAGAAACGCTAAGGAAGATGGGACTACTACTCGCCGGGATGATTACACCAATGAGCACCCCTTTTTATGGGATAGTACCCGGCAAGGCAGCCATGCCACTTGGACAAATCACTCTACCGGTTACTTTTGGAACTCCCTCAAACTACCGAACAGAGTTCATCAAGTTTGAAGTTGCAGACTTCGATTCATCATATCACGCAATCCTCGGGCGCCCAGCACTAGCAAAATTTATGGTGATACCACATTACCCGTACCTATTACTTAAGATGCCAGGGCCTAACGGTGTCCTTTCCCTTCGAAGTGATTTGAAGCGTGCTTTTGATTGTGATGTTCAGGCAATTCAAATTACAGCCAAAGCACAAGCCACCAATGGTAGAAAAGAAATAGTCACTATTGCCGCAAAAATGAGCCCAGAAGAACTAGAGATACCGGCTAAAAAGCCCAGCATCCTCTCACCACCAAAAGAAGCCGACGTCAAGCAAATCAACCTGGGCACCAGTGATCCCTCCAAAATGGCAACCATCAGCACCCACCTCTCAGCAAAATAGGAACTCATGCTCACCAACTTTCTTCAGGACAACAAAGATATCTTCGCTTGGAAGCCGACCGACATGCCAGGTGTCCCAAGAGAGTTGGTTGAGCATAGAATCGATATTAATGAAGGCTCCAAGCATGTGAAGCAACAGCTACGATGATTCCCACCTGAAAAGAAGGCAGCAATAAAAAAGAAATCACAAAGCTAATGGCAGCCGGATTCATCAGAGAAATCATTCATCCAGATTGGCTAGCAAACCCAGTTCTAGTACAAAAAAAGAATACTAACGAGTGGCGCATGTGTGTCGACTACACAGATCTCAACAAACACTGCCTGAAAGATCCATTCGGGCTACCATGCATTGATAAGATAGTTGATTCAACAGCAGAATCTGCCCTATTATCCTTTCTTGATTGCTATTCAGGATATCACCAGATCGCATTAAAGGAACAAGACCAGAGCAAGACATCTTTCAATACTCCATTCGGTGCCTACTGCTATAAGACCATGTCGTTTGGACTCAAGAATGCTGGTGCCACATACCAAAGAGCTATCCAAACATGCCTTGGTGATTAGATCGGCGAAAAAGTAGATGCATATGTGGATGACGTAGTAGTAAAAACAAAGAACCCGGACACACTAATTGAAGACTTAAAGCAAACCTTCGAGAACCTAAAAAGGTGGAGGTGGAAATTGAACCCAAACAAGTGTGTATTCAGAGTTCCTTTAGGACAACTACTTGGATTCTTGGTCAGTCATCGTGGAATCAAAGCCAGCGCCAAGCAAATTCGAGCCATTACAGAGATGGGCCCTCCTCGAAGTGTCAAAGATGTGTAGAAATTAACAAGCTACATTGTGGCCCTCAATCATTTCATATCAAGACTCGATGAAAAAGGGTTACCTTTCTTTAAACTACTAAAGAAGACAAACAAGTTTGAGTGGACAGAAGAAGCTAACGAAGCTTTCAAAAGACTTAAGGCATACCTCACCTCCTCGCCCATTGTTACACCTCTAAAGAAATACGAAGACATGATGCTGTACATTGCGGCAACTTCTATTGTGATTAGCACAGTGATAGTCGTAGAAAGAAAAGAAGAAGGGCGCGTATATAAAGTACAACACCCTGTATACTATATCAGCGAAGTACTGTTAGAATAAAAAATCTGGTACCCGCATGTGCAAAAACTACTATACGCCCTCTTGATCACTTCACGCAAGCTTCGCCACTATTTTGAAAGCCACAAGATTACCGTAGTGATAGATTTCCCACTCGAAGACATCCTACACAATAGAGACGCAACAGGGCGCATATCTAAGTGGGCAGTTGAACTTGGTGCTCTCAATATCGATTTCACCCTACGAAAGGCAATTAAATCTCAAGCCCTTGCCGATTTTGTTGCCAAGTGGATAGAAATTCAACAACCTATGTCAAATACCATCCTTGACCATTGGAAGATGTACTTTGATGGATCACTCAAGCTAGGTGGAGCTGGTGTAGGCGTTCTCTTCATCTCTCCAGACAGAAAACAACTCAAGTATGTCCTTTAGATATCATGGCAAGCTACAAATAATGAAGCAGAATATGAAGCCCTCATCCATGGGCTCCGAGCGGCAATTACCCTTGGAATCAAGCGATTACTCATATATGGCGATTCGGCAGTAGTCATCAACCAAGTCAACAAAGATTGGGACTACACAAAAGAAAACATGGGCGCTTACTGTGCTGAAATACGAAAACTCAAAAAAACATTTTCAAGGATTAGAAATTCTACATGTCCTGTGCGATTCTAATATTGTAGCAGATGTCCTCGCCAAGCTCGGATCGAACAGGGCAAAGGTCCCACCTGGCGTATTCATAGAGGAGTTATCAGCTCCCTCTATCAAACAACCCGGTGAGATAACCCCTGAACTCCCAGCTAAAGGCACCTAGATTTTGGTAATCACCACCTCATGGACCTAGGTTTTTATCAATTATATCAAGGAGAACAAGTTGCTAGCGGATAAAGCGAAGGCTACCCAAGTTGTTCGTAGAAGTAAGAACTACGTCCTAGTAGGGGACAAGCTATACAAAAGAGCCGCATCATCAGGAGTACTCCTAAAATGTGTCTCGTTTGAAAAAGGCAAAGAGATCTTAGACGAAATACACTCAGGTTGCTGTGAAAATCATGCCGCTTCAAGAACACTAGTTGGTAAAGCATTCCGCACCGGATTCTACTGGCCAACCGCTTTGAAAGACACAGAAGAACTCATCAAAAAATGCAAAGGTTGTCAAATGTTCGCAAGACAAGCTCATGTACCAGCTCACAATCTCATCTGCATCCCTCCCGCTTGGCCTTTCTCCTACTGGGGGCTGGATCAAGTAGGACCTCTCAAGAAAGCAAAGGGCAGTTTTGAGTACATCTTTGTAGCAATTGACAAATTCACCAAGTGGATTGAATACAAACCACTCACAAAATATAGCGCGGCCAAAGCAGTCAAGTTCATCCAAGACATTATGCACCGCTTCAGCATGCCCAATCGAATCATCACAGATTTGGGTTCCCCCTTCATAGCTACAGAATTCCAAAGTTGGGCACAGGATTGCGGCTTCGGCATAGATTACGCATCAGTCTCACATCCAAAAGCCAATGGACAGGTAGAAAGGGCTAACGGACTCATACTAGCCGGATTAAAACCAAGATTGTATGAAAAACTAGTGGACTATGGATCCAAATGGATTGAAGAATTACCCAAAGTAGTATGGGGGCTACGAACTCAAATAAGCAGAGCCACCGGATACTAACCTTTCTTCCTAGTTTATGGATCAGAAGCCGTACTACCTGCTGACTTGATCTAGACGTCACCAAGGATAGAACAATATGACGAAGGAGAAGCAGAACACACCCGAAGATTAGAACTCGACAATATAGAAGAAGTTAGAGTAAATGCTACCCTTTAATCAGTTAGATACCTCCAAGGTTTAAGACGCCACTATAACAAGAATACCCAACCTCGATCACTCCAAATCGGAGACCTAGTACTAATAAGAATACAAAAAACTGATGGATGCCATAAACTACTCAGTCTATGGGAAGGTCCTTTTATTGTCACAAAAGTCACCGGACCAGGCACGTACAAGTTGATAACTGAAGATGGAAAAGAAGTCAACAATACATGGCACATCCGCCAACTAAGAAGATTCTACGCATGAAAACAACTCAAGGAAGAATATATATACAAGCCACAAGAGATCAACGTTCATGATCAATAAAGATGGTGTTCCTCGACAACATATGTGTTATTATGGCTTTCCCAAAGTTGTTTTCACTAAGCATATCAACGTTCATGATCAATAAAGATGGTGTTCCTCGACAACATATGTCTTATTATGGCTTTCCCCCAGTTGTTTTCACTGAGCATACCGGCCGAGAGCAAAAGAGCTGAAAAGATGCTTGAGCCCGCCGATGAGGGTAGCTAGTAAGATAACACCCGAACCAAAAAGCAAAATGGCTGAAATTATGCCTGAGCATACCAGCCGAGAGCAAAAAAGCTGAAAAGATGCTTAAGCCCGCCAATGAGGGTAGCTAATAAGCTAACACCCGAACCAAAAAGCAAAATGGCTAAAATTATGCCTGAGCATACCGGCCGAGAGCAAAAGAGCTAAAAAGATGCTTGAGCCCGCCGATGAGGGTAGCTAATAAGCTAACACCATAACCAAAAAGCAAAATAGCTGAAATTATGCCTGAGCATACTGACTGAGAGCAAAAGAGCTAAAAAGATGCTTGAGCCCACCGATGAGGGTAGCTAATAAGCTAACACTCGAACCAAAAAGCAAAATGGCTGAAATTATGCTTGAGCATATCGGCCGAGAGCAAAAGAGCTGAAAAGATGCTTAAGCCCGCCGATGAGGGTAGTCAATAAGCTAACACCCGAACCAAAAAGCAAAATGGCTAAAATTATGCCTAAGCATACCGGCCGAGAGCAAAAAAGCTGAAAAGATGCTTGAGCCCGCCGATGAGGGTAGCTAATAAGCTAACACCCGAACCAAAAAGCAAAATGGCTGAAATTATGCCTGAGCATACCGACCGTGAACAAAAAAGCTAAAAAGATGCTTGAGCATGCCGATGAGGGTAGCTAATAAGCCAACACTTGAACCGATCCTAAGATGTTTGTACAACCAGGGAAAGAGCCAGATGCTGGCCACATCTCGAGTTAAGCAAAAAAGCTAAAAAGAAGAAGTTGAAGATACTTGAGATCGTTGGTCCTAAGTCTCTTCAGTACTAACAAGAACATAAAGGTTGTCATGACAAAGATCTACTTAACCCAAGTTGTTTACACGACAACCAAACAAGCACTCGACAAATCAAGAAAGTTTGTCAAGACAAAGATCTACTTAACCCGAGTTATTTACACGGCAGCCGGACAAGCACTCGACAAATCAAGAAAGTTTGTCAAGACAACGATCTACATATACCAAGTTGTTTACACGGCGTAGACAAAAGCCTGACAAGCACTTGACAAAATCAAGAAGATTTTTTAGACAACGATCTACATATACCGAGTTGATTACACGGCGCAGATAAAAGCCATACAAACGCTCGACCTATCAAGGAGCGATCCTACAATGGATGAAACAACACGACCACCATAAATCGTGGATGTGCACCACGACCAACAAATGACTACTCAGAAAAAAATCCGATCACTTGGACAACTCATTTAAAAGAATAAACAAGGCGAAGACATCCAGGCAAAGAAGACATCAACAAAAAATAAAGAATCTTCATTCAAAAAGAAGTATAATATCCTATTACGGAGGCTGGAGTACAAAGGTCAATTACATCAAGCATCGTCATCAGGAGAAGAAATATCAATATTAAGATTATCCACAATCCTCCTGGCTAAATCTTCAACCTTAGGCTCCACATTTTCAACGGCATCCAGATATTCTTGACTCTCGGCTTCCTCTTCAATATTGGACAAAGGCACCTCCGGAGCGAGAACCCGGACCTGGGCAAGAACATTTCTGGTACATAGTTGGGTGGACCTCTTCACGAACTCCTAGAAACAGGTCAGAACTTGAGGAATAAACTGAGCCCAAGATTGACCATCATCTGTTGGAGTCCAGAGAAGATCGCCTACTAACCGAAATGATATCCACAAAGCATTCCAGTTCTCAGTAGCCATCGCCAACTTGCCAGTTAAGACTTCAATAGCTTTTTGGACCTGCACAAGATCCCTGTCAGCTCCATGCCTAATCAACTTGGCAAGCGTGAGTTCTTCTTCAGCATGAGTAATTACCTCCTTAGCCCTGTTGTGACTATTGCAAACAAGTATCTTCATTTCCTCAATACCCTCTAAGAGCTTCTGCTTTTTAACTCAGAGAGCTAGACCAGGCACCAAAAAACAAGTTAGCAGAAAGGGAAATTTGAATACAAAAGGAAACAAAAAGAACCCGTAATACCATTGCACTCATTTTTCATGGCCTCCATATTCTTCTAGGCCTCCTGGACAGCAGCATCCCTCTGCTTTTCTACCTCAACGACCTAGGCACGGAGAGTCTGTTCCTCCCTTTGGTGCATTTGACGCTCGGTCTCCATCTCAGCCCGATAGAGGTCAAGCTCTATTTTTAGGGCACTAACCTTAGAAGACAACTTTTTCTCGGTTTCAGACAAGAAAAAGAAGTCGGTATGATCCCGAGAAAAAGACTGAACAAAAAGAGAGAGAGAAAAACAAGACATAAGAACAAAAGAAAGACGAACATCCAAAGAAAGAACTTTAGAAAAGCTTACCTAGAGTTTTTCCCCAAAAGAAGTCGCAAAGGTTCCCTAGGCAGCGGTCAACTCTGACAACCGATGAGTGGCATCAAATTGTTGCACCACATCATTATCCAAACGCTGACCACCAGTAGCAAGAGGAGCAGAGGGAGAAGCCGGCCGATGCGAAGAAGGCAAGACCAAGACCGTATCCTGGGAAGCCCCAGCTACCCCCTCAGATGGACCCACCGCCACGGCCAGAGTCACCCCCAGAGTCAGCAAATCCACAGCAGCATGATCACCAGGGAACCCTGTCTCCCTCACAGCCACCACAGCGACCGTACATTCCGAGTCCCGAGGCTCAGCACACAGGGGCGCACCAGAGGACTGACAAGAGGTCGACTGAGGGTTAAGGGAAGGCGAGGGTCTGCAAGATGATAAGGAAACTCGACGATAAGAATATGAATCAGAAAAAGGAAAACAGAAGCAAAGAAACATAACCAGGATTCACTCACTTAGCTATCTTCTTCTTCATAAAACCCCCAAGACCAGTAGAAGACCTTAGAGGGGGAATTATAGCAGCAAAAATATCACCACCACTCTGCGACAGGAGTGGCATAGTCGGTACCGGAGCCCCAGAAGAACTCAAGCTCGATGATCGCTTACTACAAGAGAACAAGGCCAGAGTTAGAACAAAAAGAGGGGTTCAACAACAAAAAAACAAGAAAACAACTCACCGATGCATGACAAGGGCCGCATCATCATCCTCATCTACATCACTCTCAAACAAGCCAACCACAGCACCATCTGAAAAAGGAGAAAAGTACTCAGTTAAAGGCACAAACAAACAACAAAAAGACAAAACGTATTAATATGCTCATCTAGGAGGACGCTACCTATAACTTGAGTACCTGGACGAGTACTCGACTGGCGAGACTTCTTGGTAGCAGACAAACTAGAAGAAGAACATTCCGCTCGTCCCCTTTTTCTGACACTATGAGGAGCTCGAGGAACTGGACGAGGAACATACTCTACATATACGTCAAGAACTGTGAAAGAAACACCAGGAAACATCGTGGTGGTTTGAAACTTACTGGTTAAAGATGCCCCAGCAAGACTCCCCAGTCTCCACCATGGTAGGGCGGTCATCAAGGGGGATCGGATCAATGAAGTTACGCCCCAATTCCTATAAAAAGAGTAAAACAACCAGATGAGAAAGATTAAGCAAAAAGTGCAGACAGTAAAGGAAATACAAAAAGTACCAACATAAGAAAAAACAACTCACAGCAGGAGGCGGGTTGTTAGCACAATATTGAGGGACAGCATACGGGACGACGCTTACTCCTTTCAACATCTTCTGAAGGCACTCGAGCACGTCCTCATTAGTCAACTCAAGGGCAAGGACCATACAAGAAGGGTCCTCCACCCCAGAGTACTCAAAACCATAATTCTCTTGCTCCTTCAGAGGTTGAACACGACGGTGAAGAAAACTAGAAACGATCCCGAAGCCGGTCAAGCCTTGCTGTTTTAGAGTACATATCCTCTCAAGAAATAGCTTGATTGCCTAGAGCTCATCCATCGTCAGGAGATTTTTATCCCATTGGTCGTTAACCACGGGACCAGAACCAAAATAAACAGCAAGAGGAGGAATCATATTGGCGGCATAAAACCAGTCGGTACGCCAATCCCTCATAGAATCAACCAAGTCGTAATCAAAGAATTTACTCTTACGACCCTGACGAAACTAAACCCCATAGCCACCAAGAACATGGGTGTCATCGCTGTGGGGTTGGGGCATCAGATGGAAGAAGTAACGAAAGAGAGAAAGAGAAAGAGGAATTCCAAGAAAAGTTTCACAAAGATGAACAAAAACAGAAAGATGAAGGACAGCATTGGGAGCAAGATGGTTCAAGCTAATCCCAAAATAACTGAGAAATCGATGAAGAAAAGTAGAAGCAGGAAGGCAGAGTCCAGCGCGGATAAAGGAGACAAAAAGAACAATCTCACCAGGGCCTAGAGTTGGGACCCAATGCTAGCCTAGAGCTTTCCAATCAGCAAACTCCTTGCCCTGGATCAGACCATCACTAACAAGCTCACGCAACTAATCCTCAGTCGTAGTCAGAGCCGGCCAGATCTTCTGAGCAGCCCTCATAGCCATGAATTCTTGATTTTCAATCATAGAAAGCGATTCCCCCTTGTCTACAAAGGTTGCCCATGACTTGCTCGCTGATTTCTTCCTACCCATATACTAGCGAAAGCAATAAAGCACTAAGAAACGATGATGCTCAGATGGCGGCGCTTAGATGATGGCGCTCAAATGACGGCGATGATGGCGACGGTAGAGTTTTGAAGACTAGGGTTTCAAGGCAAAAGTAGGGCAAGAAAGGCCTTTAAATAGATTTTTATAGCAATAAAAACACAGCCCACCAGGCCCATTTAAACACGGCATGAGAGCGCAATGATCCATTTCTCAACACAACTAACCTAGCTGAAATGACGGACGGCACACTTCTACACAAAGGTATAGTTCAACGGGTAGATTTCAGACTTATCCATCCAGCACCATGGCAGAGTTATCATATTGCTACAAAAAGAACTCATCAACCATGAAGCAACGAAGGGTTACCTCACAAGGAACATAAGAACTCGATTCTTATAGAAAGAACTCAGGAATCTCATAAACAATCAGGACATCAACAGAAAAAAGAATGACAACTCAGAAGACAAGATTCTTTCCATTATAAATGGCTTCAAAAAATACAAGATTACACATCTTACAAGACCCAACGAACTTGGTACTACGACGAGCAAGGTAGCAAAAAGGAACCCAGACACAACTAGGCTCTAGAACGACTACGTGTTCCAAATTGCTACTCGGTAGAACAAACCGCACTCGGCTACACTATTTTCTTCAAAGGACGAACGCAGTACATCCAAGGTGGAAATCAGCAGCATGGCGGGACAACATGGACCAGGGAAGGCCTGCAGGCATCTGTCTACCCAAGTTTGATGTGACGCCGAATCAGGCATTGATCTACACCGGACAGTCATAGGGTAGGCAAGGAGGATCAACCTAGAACTGCTGAATGAAGGAACATATCCCACATCACAAGACTTCCTCCAACAACCACCATATACTTCCTGGTACAATGCCGCTGTGAGATTAGTCTACCTCTAATCCCTATCACAAGACTCCCTCCAGCTATGACAAGATATACAAGAACTACAAAATATGCCCGGGGGCTGCTCTACTTCAGAAACTATCATATTCATGACTATGGAGATTCCAGACCATGCAATAAAATGCTCGATGAATCAAAACAGCACACCAGAAGGGTATTTATAGACCAAATAAGTAGTGCACATGGACTGGGAGCACCAATGGAACAAACCTAACAAAGGACATAGTGAAAAGACAGAATTCAATGAAAGAGGACTTAAGCGTGAAGGAACAGTACTCAAGAACAAGCATATTCAGAAGAATATACCAACACTGTACAACTCATGAACAAATAGCATTTACACTCAACCACCACCATACAACTACATCTGACAACAACAGACTACCAGAGAATATGCCAAGATCCAATTCTTTTTGAATAAAGAACCTAGATATATGCTCGGGGACTGCAATAGAAGAGGTTTTCAGTTCTTTGAACAACTCAGATTCAAGACCCTCCAACTCTTTGTTCCAAATAGCAAGAGGCTCAAGGGCTACACTCAGTGAGTGCACTCTTTCTTCAAAAAAGCGCACATCACTCAGAAGAATTCTTCAAGATAGGAGTTTTCAAAAAACATAAGATTCAAGACCCTCCAACTTTTTGTTCCAAATAGCAAGAGGCTCGGGGGCTACACTCAGTGAGTGCACTTTTTTCTTCGAAAAAGCACACGTCACCAAGAAGACTTCTTCAAGACAGACCACTTCAAGGTCTCAAGACAAAAAGAACCCAGACCGAGCTATATCTGAGTTCTTTTTGATAAAGAACCTGGGTATATGCTCAGGAGCCCTTCAACGAAGAATCAGAGTCAGAGCAATTTCAAGACAAGACCCTCCAGTTCCTTGTTCCAAATAGCAAGAGGCTCGGGGGCTACACCTAGATGGGAGTACTTTTTCTTCAAAAAAAGGTACACACCCCCCGAAGATCTCACGAAGCGCTATATGGTTTCGCTCAAGAAAGCACTCGAACGACGCTTGTTCCTACTCAACAAGACTTGAAGGAACAAGACGAGGCTTCTAGAGCTCAACCATGAAGTGCTCGAGGGCTTGTCGATGCAGGACCCATGGGATACCCCTCAAGGAAGGGAGAAGATCTAGTCTAACTAGGATTCTTTCCATGTAATCTTAGTAGTAGTATTATTCTGTAATCCTACTAGGAACTCTCATTGTAAACCGACTAGGACTCTGGCCTCCTGACTATATAAAGGATGGTGGAGTTCCTAGAGAAGAGAGTGAGAGACAACACTTTACAATCAATCCAACGCAAAGGCTAACGCCAACTAGACATAGGGCTATTACTCGATCACGGTCGAGGGCCTAAACCAGGATAAATCGACTGTCTCTTGCGTTTACCGTCGAGTTCTGAATACGCTAAAGCCCAAACAAACTACCCTAGGTACCCCCGTGGCAGGCTATCAGTGGTGAAACATCGA